>NW_005871123.1:4237798-4274224 GCF_000147115.1 Myotis lucifugus | reverse complement strand
GCTCCCTATCACTCACAGAGCAGGGCCGATCAGGGGTTTGGGTGTGCTGCCCCCTGTCACTAACAGAGCAGGGTCCATCAGGGGGATTGGGGCACTGCCCCCTGTCACTCACAGAGCAGGGCCCATCAGGGGGTTGAGGAGCTCCCCCCTGTCACATACAGAGCAGGGCCAATGGGGAGGTTATGGCTCTACCCTGTCACACACAGAGCAAGGCCCGTGGAGGGGGGTTGGGGCGCCACCCTCTATCACCCACAGAGCAGGGCCGATCAGGGGGTTGGGGCACCGCCACTGTCACACTCAGGGCAGGGCCGATGGAGAGGTTATGGTTCTACCCTGTCACACACAGAGCAGGGCCCGTGGGGGCGGGGGATTGGGGTGCCGCACCCTGTCACACACAGAGCAGGGCCAATCAGGGGGTTGGTGCGCTGCACCCTGTCACACACAGAGCCGCAGGGCAATCGGGGGATTGGGAAGATCCCCCCTATCAGGCACAGAGCAGGGCTGATCAGGGGGTTTGGGCGCTGCCCCCTGTCACGCTGATCCCGGTGCCGGGAGGCATATTACCCTTTTACTATATAGGATAGAGGCCTGGTGCATGGGTAGGGGCCGGCTGGTTTGCCCTGAAGGGTGTCCTGGATCAGGGTGGGGGTCCCCACTGGGGTGCCTGACCAGGCTGGCTGAGGGGCTGAGGGCTGTTTTCCCGCTGGCAGTTGACTAAAAGCTCCCAACCGCTCCTTGTTTTCTTTTTTTTTTTTCTATTCTGGGCCAGCTTTAGCTCTGAGGCCTCGCTGCTGAAAACATGGATACAATGTTGCGGTCCGGGGCTGACTGACAGCCGGTTTTGTTTAGCTTCTTATTTGCAACATAGTAATAGTTGCTTAGAGTTGCAGTTGAGAGGCGGGGAACGTTGGAGTCTGCAGTCCCTGGAGGAAGCAAGCCTCCCTGCTCGCTTCAGTGCCTGGCTGCTGGCCGCCATCTTGGCTGACAGTTAATTTGCATAAGGATACACTGATTAGCCAATGGGAAGGGTAGCGGTCGTACGCCAATTACCATGTTTCTCTTTTATTAGTGTAGATATTGAGGTGCTTCTATATTGGGTGCATATATGTTTACCAGGGTTATATCCTTTTATTGAATTAATCCCTTTAGTATTATGCAGTGACCTTTGTTATCTCTTGTGATGGTCTTCATTTTAAAGTCTATTTTGTCAGATAAGAGTATTGCTACCCCAGTTTTTTTGGTTTTTTGTTTTTTTTTTCATTTCCATTTGCATGGAAAAATGTTTTTCTTCCCTTCACTCTCATCCTGTATGAGTCTTTTGTTCTTAGGTGAGTCTCTTGCAGACAGCATATAATCTACACTAATAAAAGAGAAACATGGTAATTAGCGTACGACCGCTACCCTTTTCATTGGCTAATCAGTGAGTATATGCAAATTAACTGTCAGCCAAGATGGCGGCAGGCAGCCAGGCAGCTGAGAACAGGATGCTTGGTTGCCCCAGCGATAGAGGAAACCAAGGTTCCCGCCTGCAGCTGCGGGGCTCTGAGCTCCTGAAGCAACAGCTCCAAAAGATACAATGTTTCAATTATAGAAGCTAAAAGATGGCGGTTAATCTGCATACTCAGGCTCCAAGCGGTAGAGCGAAGCCAAACAGCCCTGAAGCCGCAGAGCAGAGAGGCCTCACTGCCCGGGGATCAGCAGAGCCGGGAAGCCTCCCGGCCCTGGGATCAGCGGAGCCGCGAGGCCTCCCGGCCCCGGGATCAGCGGAGCCTGATGGAAGCCCTGTGTGTTTATGCACCCTGGGGGTTCAGAGGTCCTGTCCTAGGCAGAGGCCTATGGCGAAATTTTCGACTCTGAGAAGCAGCCTACGGGCTGGAAGGCGGCTCCTCTGACCTCAGTGCTGGAGAAGACCATTAAGCAGAAAACTAAAGAAACCGATTTTACATCATTTCCCAGGTGGAGAACAGTTGGCATGTAAGCCCCTGACCAGTGCCCAGCCTCTCCTCTGTCAGTCTATCTCACTCTTAGGTACCATGTTCTTTGTTCTGTCTTAACTACAACTCATTTTTAAACTAGATTGCTTTTAAAAGAAGACTAAATAAAGTTTCCCTTAAGTTATTTAGGTGGTGCTGGGGCTGCTGGGGCTGCTGGGGGCCTGATAGAAGACACAAACGTGCAATGGGGGGCCTGTACCCAGCAGCCCCAAGCCCGCCACCTTGGTGCTGGGGCTGCTGGGGGTATCAGAGACACAAACCCGCAGGCCCGGCACCCAGCAGACCCAAGGCCTTCGTGGCAGCACTAAGGAGCAGCAAGCCAAGCGGTAGGAAGCAGCAAGCAGGTGGGCAGTAACAAGGGAGGGGTCCCAGACTGCAAGAAGGCACATGCTGGGCTAAGGGACCCCCCACCCATCCCCAGTGCACGAATTTCGTGCACCGGGCCTCTAGTCCTATATAATAAAGAGGTAATATGCAAATTGACCATCATGCAAATTGACCCTCACACAAGAAGTCCGCCCCAATGTGGGCACAAGATGGCCAGGAGGGGAGGGCAGTTGAGGTGGACCAGGCTGGCAGGGGTGGACAGTTAGGGGCAACCAGGCCTGCAGGGGAGGGCAGTTGGGGGTGACTGGGCCAGCAGAGGAGGGCAGTTGGGGGCAACCAGGCTGGCAGGGGAGGGCAGTTGGGGGCAATCGGGCTGTTAGGTGTCGATCAGGCTGGCAGGGGAGTGGTTAGGGGGTGATCAGGCTGGCACGCAGAAGTGGTTAGGGGCAATCAGGCAGGCAAGCAGTTGGGAGCCAGCAGCCCCGGATTGTGAGAGGGGATGTCTGACTGCCGGGATTGGGCCTAAACTGGCAATCAGACATCCCCTGAGGGGTCCCAGATTGGAGGGGGTTCAGGCTGTGCTGAGGGAACCCCCTTCCCACAGTACACAAATTTCGTGCACTAGGCCTCTCGTTGGGTCATGTTTTTGTATCCATTCAGCTACCCTATGTCTTTTGATTGGAGCATTTAATCCATTTACATTTAAGGTTATTATTGACTAGAGGCCCAGTGCATGAAATTCATGGACTCAGAGGGCTCCCTCAGCCCAGCCTGCACCCTCTCTCAGTCCAGGAGCCCTCACCGGATGTCCGACTGCTGGTTTAGGTCCACTCCCCACAGTCGGACATCCTTAGTGCTGCTGCAGAGGCAGGAGAGGCTCCCACCACCTCTGCTACACTCACCAGCCACTGAGCTCGCCCGCCATGAGCCTGGCTTCTGGCTGAGTGGCACTCCCCCTGTGGGAGCACACTGACCACCAGGGGGAAGCTCCTGCATTTGCTCCTGCCTCCTGGTGGTCAGTGCTCATCATAGCAACTGTTGTTCCACTGTTTGGTCGGTTTGCATATTAGCCTTTTATTGTATAAGATAAGTACTTATTTATTGCCATTTTAATTCTTTATGCCTATGTTTCTCTCTCCCTCTTTCTTCTTCTCATTACAGAAGTCCCTTTACCATTTCTAGCAGTGCTGGTTTGGTGATGATAAACTCCTCTAGCTTTTTTTTTTTTTTTTTTTTTGGTCTGGGAAGCTCTCTGGGAAGCTCTTTATGTCACTATCTATTTTGAATGATAGCCTTGTTGGATATAGTAATCCTTGCTTTTCATTACTTTGAATACTTCATGTCACTCCTTTCTGTCCTGTAGAGTTTCTGATGAGAAATCAGCTGACAGCCTCATGGCAGCTCCTTTGTAGGTAAAAAATTGCTTTTCTCTTGCTGCCTTTAAGATTCTCTCTTGTCTTTAATTTTTGGCATTTTAATTATGATGTGCCTGGACATGAACCTGTTTGGGTTTTTCTGGTTTGGGTCTCTTTCTGCCTTCTGAACTTGTGTGACTTTTTCCATCACCAGATTAAGGAATATTTTTGCCATTACCTCTTCAAATGTTCTCTATTTTTTGCTCTCTTTCTTCTCCTTCTGGCCCTCCTATTATGTGAGTATTGTTACATTTCATGTTTTCCCACAGCTACCTTACGCTAGCTGTCCTCCTATTTTTTAATTGCTTTTTTTTTTGGTTCTTTGATTTTTTTCTATCCTATATTCTAACTCACTGATCCAATCCTCTACTTCCCCTAATATTCTGTGTATTTCTTCCACTCTGTTCTTAATTAGTGCTATGTTATTCCTCATAGTCACTACATCTTTTCTCATGCTGTTGAGCATCTTTGCTGCCATTATTCTGAACTCTCTGTCTGATAAATTTCTTATATCCATTTAATTTAGCTCTTCTTCTGGAGAATTCTCTTGTTCTTTTATTTCGGGCTTAATTTTTGGATCCCCATTTTGGCTGCCCACTTGGATTTGTGTCTGTGTATTAGGTAAATCTGCTATGAGTCTCAATCTCTAGTGAAGAAAAATGTCAGACACTGTTTGTAACTGTCCCTTAGCACCCCATTTAGACCTATCACAATCCATAGCTTGTAGCTTCCTTTGCTGGGACAGGTGCCTTTGGAAAGGACCAAGATGTGCACCAGGGTTTGCTTTTTCTAGCCCCAGGCCCTTGATTAAATCAGGCAAAGACTCAAAACCTCCATATACCCACCTCTACTTGCAGTCCCATTGACACTCAGTTTTGAATAGGCTCAGGCTATCGACCTCAGGGTGGGGCAAGGGGTCTTCCAATAGGATGCAGCAACTGCCTTCCCCTCAGGCAAAAACTGCCTGGATAGCAAAAATTCAATGGAGAAAGATGTTCTCTATAGTGTGAGGGAATGACTCAGCACAGAAAACTGGGGTGGTTGCTCTCCAATCTCCAATCCCAGAGCCCCCAAACTTGAATTTTGCTCACACAGCTCCAATCCACTCTGCCCTTGCTCTTCTGGTACCCAGTGTGAATGGCTGCACATGAAATTTTGTTCATTGGCCCTTTAAGAGGATGCCTGAATTTCCAGCCATCTCTCCCTGGCAGACAGCAACCCCACTGCTTTCCACAGCCAGATGTTATGTGGGCACCTTTCTCAGTTTTGGTGTTCTCTTCTAAGAAGCTCAGCCTGGGGTTCAGACCTCAGAGTTCTCAGTGGGAACCCCCCACACCTGAGATATCCCTCTAGGACTTCAGGTGTTGTCTTTGGGAGCCTTCCCAGACTTTTTATACCTCTGCACTTCCTACCAGTCTCTATGTGGTCTCCACTTTCCATCCTTAGTTATCAGGGTTCTCTCCAGCTAGTCTTCAGTTGACTTTTTCGGGTTGTGTGCAGGGGTGCTAAAAAGCTCAGCCTGGGGTTTAGACCTCAGCGTTCTCAGTGGGAACCCCCCACACCTGAGATATCCCTCTAGGACTTCAGGTGCTGTCTGTGGGAGCCTTCCCAGACTTTTTATACCTCTGCACTTCTTACCAGTCTCTATGTGGTCTCCACTTTCCATCCTTAGTTATCAGGGTTCTCTCCAGCTAGTCTTCAGTTGATTTTTAAGGGTTGTGTGTCTGTATTTTAGTTGTAATTACAGTTTGGTCCTGGGAGAATGTCAGTGTACTTTTACTTACTCTGCTGCCATTTTGAAGTCTTCTGGACTGCTCTCACTTTAAATTAATGTTTACAAATCTCAAACAGGAACTCAGCACACATAATAATTCTACTATATTTCCCCAAGTTCTTAAATTACAACTTCACACCTTTTCTTCTCTCTCTAAACACACTGCTCTCACTCTACACTGAACATATTATATCAAATGTCATTGAAAATAATTTGTTATCAGAAGAGTGGGTTATCTTCCTGTAACCAAATTAACTTATTTATCTGTTTCTTTACTCACATAGCCTCTTTCCTCCTACTATAAAGAGAGTGCATTCTCTGTTATGTAAGTTTCTTCATAGGAATAGTCTGAAGATCTCCATTTACTCATGTCCACTTATTGGTTTTTACAATTACCGATAAAATTAGCCTCTTTTTCTTCATCAAGTTTTGTTTTACACTCCTAAATTATTTCCAACAGCACAACAAATAACAATAACAGAGCCTTAATATCACCCCATCTTTTAAAAAAAATGAACATTTCCTACCAGCCACCACTACTGTTCATTTTCTTTGCTCACTTTCTGTAAAACAACTCATATTTTTCTATACTTATTCTTTTCTATAGTCCTCTCCTCAAGCCACTTCAAGTAAGTTTTAAATCCCCCTCCATTTTACCAAAATTATTCTTTAAAATGCCTCTGGTGATCCCCATGTTGCAATATCTATTCTTAATAAGCCCTTTCCACAGTTTTCTATTCCCTCCTTCTTCATAGTCCCTTTCTACAAATTCCTGTCACACCGCAGCCTTCTAATTGTCTTTTTAACTCAAGATGGTAAATAATATAACCACCACAAAAAATTATTATAAGCATTAAAGAAAACAGTTAATTAATCATAATATGTGCTTGTCACACAGTATGTGATAATTTTATAAGATAAACTAGAGCCCCGATGTATAAAATTCATGCAAGAGTAGGCCTTCCTTCCCCTGACTGCTGGCACCATCTTCCCTCTGACACCCCAGACCTGGGCTTCCCTCTGGCCACCAGGAGGCACCCAGGACCTGGGCTTCCCTTGCAACTCCGGCTTTGTCTGAAAGGTCGTCCAGAAGGACATCTGGTCTAATTAGCATATTATGCTTTTATTATTATAGATTAGTACTGTTCACATTTCCTCATCTGTTTATTTATTTGTATATTGTGATATTGTGTGTGTTTCTTTTTTCCCCATTCTCTCTCCAATAATATATTTAAATTCTCTCTATATGAAGAATGAAGGTAAAGTAAGTAGAATAGCTAATTAAATAGAGCATTTTCTCAATGTTCAACCCCTCTGTCCTGAACATGAGGAGTCCTGCTCACATGCTATAAACTCCCTCTAGGCTTCAATATTTTCTGTTAATAAGTATGGTTGGTGCCCATTTGGAATTGGTAGTCACTTGGGAGTGAACAACAGTGAATTATCATTGAGTGCCCCCTATGTTTTCATTAATTTGAAGGAGGTTAGAAATGTACAAAATATGGTCTCTGACCCTAAAGAGTAAAGAATCCACTTAAGGGTTGGATAGTCAAACTTTTATTTTATTTTTTTCTGTAAAGGACCAGATAGTAATTATTTGAGTCTCTGTGGGCCATACGGTCTCTGCTGCAGTTACTCAACTCTGCAGCTGCAGTGAGAAAATAGTTATGAACCATACATAAAACTAAATGGGTGTGGCTGTGTTCCAATGCATATTTATTTATAGAAACTAAAATTTGAATTTCATATAATTTCCACATGTCATGAGACATTATTCTTCTTTTAATTGTTTTCAATGACTTAAAAGTTATTTTGTAGCCTGTGGGCCTACAGAAGATAGAGAGTAGGCCTCATTTGGCCTGCTGTCCATAGTTTGTCAACCCTTAGGCTAGTTTTAAAAATGAGATGAATACTTAGTAAATATTTTGTGACTAACACATGCTATTGAGTAGTATATTTTATGGCATGGTCTTTTCATGATTTTAGTGACTTAGGTACTGTTACTATGAATATATTAAAATAATGTCAAAATATCTTAAAAGAATGTCAATACATCTTAAAAGAATGTCAAAATGGGATATAAAAGATCCTTTTACGCCCACCTGTTTGAAGATAACTATGTAATTAGTTATGACTATCATCTACATCTTTACTCTAATGCTTATATCAGGCCAGACTCTCATTCCAAGCTTGGATAATTGGGTTTACTGCACGTTATGGGAACCTGGAAAATGGCAATTCTCAGAGTCAATTCCTTTCTGGCAATCATTCAAGAATCCCAATTGTAAGCCATTTCTTGTCCCATGGGGAGCAACCAAGTATTCAAACCAAGAAAGCAAGAGGAGTGGGTGAAATACAGTCCTAATAGTGGAAGAAGTAAATCTCCGAGCCATCCGATAGAGGAGGTGCCAATAAATTTCTATGGGTAACTGCAATTGTGAAAGTTATCCAGGACATTTTAAGATACCTTTCTGCTTTCATTCATCTCACTCACCAAGACTTCACAATAGTGGGTTTGGGGTACATGGTATAGAAGAAGTAGTATAGATGTATAGACCAGTGAATATCCCTATGAGGTCATGAAAGGAAGCAATTAAATCAGACTGAAATTATTTCTGGTGGAAAGGATACCTGGGTGAGGAATGTTTGAGTAGGTGGATTTATGAAATATTTTAGAGAGTCCACAAATCTGTTCTATTTTAGAGCCTAACATGCTTAAAAATAAGCTGGCAGGGAAAG
Source organism: Myotis lucifugus (assembly GCF_000147115.1). Lineage (NCBI taxonomy): Eukaryota > Metazoa > Chordata > Mammalia > Chiroptera > Vespertilionidae > Myotis > Myotis lucifugus. Next base: position 4,265,975 of record NW_005871123.1, on the reverse strand, counting down.
ATATGTTTGCCTGTTATTAATGGAATGCAGCATTCATTCATAGTTATGTATTAAAGATTACTCCTTAGAGCATGAAAAGTCCTGTATTTGATGATATTATCAATGTAAAAGTTTCAGAAGCTAAGAAGCATAAAGTTATTCTTCAGATTTGGAAGTCTTTTTCATCTTGCAAAGTAAATGTTTGTTAAATTCACTGCCCTAATTTATAATGCTGTATAAGAAGGTTGCATCTACTCTATAATCTTTAAGTGTAGACTACACTTCTAGAGTTTAAAAATGAGGTCAGTAAATAAATTGCATTTGGAAGTGTACATATGATATAGGAATACTTACTGAACCTTGAGTGGGTAAACTCTTAAATTCCTTTAATTCCCAATTATCCTTACATGCCATGCAAGAAATAATGTCATTTAATATTTTGTTTTTTTTAACACATTTTCTATACTTTTTAAAAAATGATGCCATCTTAATCTTTTTAACTAACTCACATTTTTTGGAAGCTAACAAAAGATATCACAATGTAATTAAGAACATAAATTGAATTTTGTACTTCTAGGCCATTGATCTATAATGTCAGATATAAATACAGAGGAAAAAACACAAGCTGCATGGCAATGTTAATGTGATCATTGCAAAAACCAAAGTCAAAATGCACTGGAAGTTTCTGTTTAACAAGTTTGCAGGCAAAATCCTTTTTCTGCCTAAATGTGTTATATTTGAATATAAATTTTATTTTATTTTCAATCCCCGAATTTTAACAGCAGAATGGCTAACGCCACCGCTTGTTTTGCATTTGTTTTGCTTCCTGCTGTTGAATGAACAATCAGTGTTTACAGATTAGCAGCAGTTGTAGTCTTCTGACTTTTACTCCTTTCAAACTGGCAAATGAGAAGCATTTTATATTTGTTGCTCTGGCATTTTTGGAGTAGCCAGGACATTCACAGTGCAAACCACTGTTATTCATACTGTTATAATTCCTTTGCAGTTAAGTCATTACTAGCAATCACAGCAGGCTTGTAGTACAATACCTTATTTGGCAATGTCATGTGAGATGCCCAGAGCAATACAAAAAATAAAGGCCAACTTGTCTGGCTGAGGAGGAATTTACTGCGAGCCCCCTGGCAGAGGGATCTTTTAGAGAGCATCCTGTGCTTCTGTGGGGGATCATATGAACCTGAACTGGAGCAGGTGCCCGGAGCCTCAAAGGAAAGTTGCTATAAAAACCCAACTGCATGAAATTTCTTTTAGAATTTATCAAAATTTCAGTTGTATTTCTTCTACAGAAAAACCTTAGCTGAAATTACTTTGACAATTAAAATATTAACCAATGTGAGCACAGCTAAGCAAAATCTGCAAAGACATAAAGACACTTGGAAGGCTTTGCTAGCCCCACTTCCTTCCACCTCCCTGTTTAGAGCAAACTTAACGGATGAGTCACTGTCTTGACTACAGACCTATCTCTTTGAGTGTTTGTGATTTGCTGTGAGATACTTTATTTGAAACAGTTCTTTCAAAGTAAAAGGGGAATGAGGACCTTAGTTTATCAACCCCAAGGGCCTCCGAAATTTAACTTACGCTCCCCTAGGGCAATTTAATTCTTGTGACTATATTCCTGCTCCAGACCTAAGCCCCATCTTGAAAGGATTTGGAATATTTTAAAAAGTGGTTCCATATAAAGAAAACAGCAGAGGGAGAGACAGCAGATGTGGCAGCTCTAGAACTGTTTCTTGAACTGCCTTGTTAATCTAGTTACTTGTCTTTTCTGTGTATGCACATGTGTGTGATTTGCTATTCTAATTAAAATGAAAACAAGACTATATTCAAATATGAACTAAGAGAATAAATGATTAATAACATTTGTATAGTGTTTTACTGCTTACAGATCTAACATCAGTACTGAAATAGGAATTTTTAGGGGAGAAATAGGCAGGTTTAGGGAATTTTTAGAATTAGGGGTCCATGGAAAAAACACAGATCTACAGAGCTGCAAAAAGTTACATTTCCATAAGACAAGGGAATTGGGGGAGGCAGAAGTTACATTTCCATAAGATAAGGGGACTGGGAGTAGCCAAAGGTCTATATTTTTCAAAATAAAGGAGGGCCTCACAGGTCTCATGTGAGGTTTGACCTTTGAGCTCAGGAGTTGCTATAGTGAACAAATCAAAGGGGAATAGTGGCCAATCAGAGGGGATATTGAGGCACAAAAACTGCAGCCTTTATAAACTGGGGAAAAAGGAACTCGGTGGGACTCTTTACTCCTCCCTACATGGGAGTCTGTGCTTGTTTTTCAATTAATTTCCACCTTTGCTATACCATCTTCAGTCCATGGTTTCATTCTTCAACTCTGATGGACAAGAATCTGGGGAAGCCATCCTGCCCAGGGAAACACTGTGTGTTCCAGTCCAAAAATCCCGTATCAGTATATTTGACCCTCACACTTATCTGATAAGGTATGGTAAGAATATTTTTTAAAAAAAGCATGAGAGAAATCTAGTGAATTGGTCAAGTTCAAAAAAAATATATAGAAACATTACAACTAGGTGTTCTTCACTGTAGAGTCACTACTCTTTTCAATATGCTTACATCCAATATAAAATTTTTAAGTAATTTCAAAAGAAAATGGCTTGTCTAACTATAAAGTTAAAGGTTTAAATGAAAATAATATTTTCTGAATCCTCTTAATTGCAAGACTTATCAAGCATTTCAAAGAGCATCCTCCAAACTGCTGGCTATACAGAACAAACCAGAGAATTCTGCAGACATTCTGTAGAACTAAAAGTCAACAGGTTACTTCAGACCTTGCGGCAGATTCCAGATTTTTGACTCAGATCAGTTTGAAATTTCTGAATAAACCGGGAAAAAATGTTAAAGTAAGACCCAATCAATAATGCTGAGAGGAATTGTGGAGCACAGATGCCGACCATAGTAACTGCAGTCTACTATGCCTTTATCTTGTGCTGCATTTCTGCTGTGTAGGAGCCAAATTAATACCCCAGAACCTGTGACTATGTTCCTTTACAAGCAAACATCATTGATGTTGAGATAGCGACGGCATTCTGGATCATCCTGTTTGGCCCAATCTAATGATGGGTACTTCAAGGCAGAGAACCTTTCTAGGCTGAATCAAAGATAGAGATGTAACAACTGAATAAGGGTCAGAGAAATATGAAGTTCCTGGCGTTTAAGATGAGGAAAAGGCGATGAGCCAAGGAATGCACATAGGCTACAGACTCTGTAAAAAAAGAAGGAAATGGAGTCTTCCCTAGAAAGAACATTGCCCTACCTTACCCACACCTTACCTTTAGCACAGTGAGACCACTGTGGAATTTCTGAATGACAAAACTTCAAGGAAATAAAGGTGTTGTTTTAAGCCATATGTTTGTGGTAATTGGTTTCAGCAGCAATACCAACAAAAACACTAATATATGATCATTTTTCAAACCTTTGACTTTGTTGACTTAAAACTATATGATGTTCAAATTTGCATCTTATTGTTTGGAATGAAATCCACAGATTGCATTAGAAAAACAATATGGAAAGTACTTAATTGTAGATATGTAGAAAAATACCACAATAAGGTGATAAACCATTATCGTTGATTGATTCAAACTATTCTTTTAATTACTTGTTTTGACTAAATTTTTAATATAATCCTATACTGAAGTTGTGCTTTTATGGGCAACTTTACATCATATCTTCTCTGAGAACAATATATATATATTTAAATGAGCATTTTATTAATTTGATGACTAACATTGGTTGAATTATTATTTTTTTCTCTCATCAAACTGGATGAATATATTTTAAAATAAGTAATGATTTTGACACTTTTGATCATCTCTCAAAATAACATAGTATAAAGATATGTGGAGTAGCATGGCTGGCTGCTGTTCAGTTTATTTTATTAAATCTACTGTTTTTAAATTCTACTAAGGCAGTGCCTCACATGTGAAGAATTTGATAAAAACTTTTTGTCACCTTGAATTTTTGATGAATTATACTTGCATGACACTTCAGAAAAATATTGAAAATTATCAATAAAATGGGAGCCATGGTTATATTATAGTTAATGTTTTGTGTCACATTTATGGAGGATTTTCTATCTTCATCATATAAGCTTGAGTTGGCTGGCTCACTGGTTGTATATAGTTCCTGATCCATTTTGATCCTGCTTTGAGACTATAATGAAGTGAACTTAATATTTCACATGACACATTTTCAACAATGTAAACAAACACATAAAATGTTTTTCCAAGACATTGAAATACCACTTATATTCCTTTTACTTATTCCTTACACTGATGAAATTTAAAAATATGTGAAATAACCTGTCGCTCCTGGCAAAGTTATATGAATTTAGGAAACTATCATTTAATAAAATATTCTTTTTTTAATTAGAAATACTATCATATGCTATAACCTCAATTTAAGAGAGTTCAGTTCCATTGGTATGCTTGCCTTTTGTGTTGCAAAATTTTAATTTTGTTTTAGTTCAGCTAAAGTGTGCCTACTTTGGGGAATCATTCCATGGTAACTAAATTAATAGGACACTCATTTATAAATTAGGATGTCAGTGAATTAATGGACACTGAGAAATGTGCTATCTTCCAGTCTACAATCATAGAAATTAACTGGTTAGAGTTTCTCATCTCTAAAGAAAAGAGGGCTTGGAAGGGTGACCTAATGAATAAGAGAAGACTGTTTTTGTGAACACAGCAGAGTCTCTTTCAAAGACAAGACCGCTTGAGGTCTTTCTGGTCTAATTCCCCACATGGAGAAAATCACAGTCCAAAGATGTTGAACCCAGAGTATCCAGGAATGCCTGAATTATCAACATCATCATTAAATATTGGTGGTGGCTGACCTTTTACAAATAACCAAGTCATCCATTCAGACTTAATCAAGAGTTGACTGAGAATGAACTTTGTCAGAGCTTGACATTAAAACTGATTTAAATGCCTCCATAATGGATCATTTACTGAGCTAAGCATGGGCTTAGTATGCTTCATAAAGATCTTTTTTTCAAAGGAAAATTTATTAAAATCCAGGCTGTAATCATGATGACAACATAAGTAATTGAAACATTTACATTTGTATGTTGAATTGCCAGGATCACATACCAGCTAATCTAAAGCTGTATCTTTTGATCTCTGAACTATACATAAAATAAAATGTTTTGCTTACTCATGTATACTGAATGCCTAAGGCATATATTGTTACTCAATAAATGTTGTTTGAATGAATGAGTAAATGATCTCTGCTCCTTCACTCCATATACTTTCTGGTTTCCTATCATGTAGTCAAATTCTTTGCAGCATTCATGTATACTGTTTTCTAATCCTATATAATAAAAGCATAATATGCAAATTGACCAAATGGCCAAACAGCGGAACAACCATCAGGATGACCATCCGGGACCACGCTATGACACCCACTGGCGCCAGGCCAGCCAAGGCGGGTGCTATGCGATTGGTTGGGGGCCTGGCCATCGCCCCATGATCGCCCTGCAGAGGGAGGCCCAGGCCACCACCTGGTGGGGCAATAAATTGAGGGGCTCCATGATCACCCCAAAGAGGAAAGTCTAGGCTACAGACGGGGTCCCAGGTGCCGGCAGCCGGAGGGAAGCCTGGGTCCCAGGTGCTGGAGGGAAGCCGGTGCCGGCAGCTGGGGGAAGGAAGGCCTACTCTTGCACTAATTTCATGCATCAGGTCTCTAGTGTCTTCATAAAGAGATCTTCACATAGATTCATTTTAATCATGTTACCATTTAGATACTAGTATTACTAGATACAGTGATGCCATCTAACTGAATGACAACCAGAGTATCTGCACTAACGTCTGTAAGCCAGGATCTTGTAGATTTTGCCATGCTATTTTTTTTGGGGGGGGGGGGGGGCTATCCAATATGATTTATATAAGGGAGATTAAAAAAGGATGTATAGATTTTAGCAAGATTATGGATAACAAGCTTGATTGTACTATTCCACAGTCATGAATTAAAACATAGTCAGGTCCTAACCGGTTTGGCTCAGTGGATAGAGCGTCAGCCTGTGGATTCAAGGGTCCCGGGTTCAATTCCGGTCAAGGGCATGTACCTTAATTGCAGGCACATCCCCAGTAGGGAGTGTGCAGGAGGCAGCTGATCGATGTTTCTCTCTCATTGATGTTTCTAACTCTCTATCCCTCTCCCTTCCTCTCTGTAAAAAATCAATAAAATATATTTAAAAAAATAATCAGTTGCTCATCTTATATGTTATAACTTCAAAAAGAATTCTGTTAAAATTGTTGAAAGAATTATGCAAAATCTTCAAATACTGTAGAAACTTGTATAAGGAGAGTATAGAATGCACTGTATTACACATCACAGATATACAAACTCAAAGCTTTTATTTTTTTAAAGAGAGTAACTATTTTTATATGAATTATACGATTTTTATTATGAGGCTATTTGTGACCAAATAGGATTTTTACTCCCTACTGATATCAAGAAATATGGGATACTTCTCTGAATACTAGTTAACACTAGCTACTAGTAAATCACTTGAGATCATACTGCCATATAGGAGAATATACTTTTATTGATTTCAGAGTGGAAGGGAGAGGGAGAGAGAGAGAAACATTGATGAAGAGAATCATTGATCGACTGCTTCCTGCACACCTCCTACTGGGGACCGAGACAGCAACCAGGGCATGTGCCCTGACTGGGAATCAAACTGTGACCTCCTGATTCATAGGTGGACACTCAACCACTGAGCACACTTTTAAATTTGGATATGGCTAATCAACATCAGTGTTATTAAATATTTTCTGAGATGAAGTTATTCATATTTTTTTCAAGAATACTTTCATTGCATAATATTGGATTTTTTATTTCATAATAATAATAGACCTGTTTTTATTGCTTGCCTAATTTCTGAACCATTTTTAGAATTGGAATATTCTCTCTCCACAGTAGAATTTGAAGACATCAAAAAATGTGTCATTGCCAGACTCTTCTAAGGTGGATACAGGCACATGATTCAGATTTTGCCAATCAGATACCTCTTTCACAGACTTTAAACTTGAAACAATAGTAAAGAGATTTGGGGTCATACAGAATCCTGCTTGGTGATGAAAAGCAGAGGTGGCAGTGACAGTAGCAACATTCACTTTCCAAAGTCAATAGTAGTATCAGGCTGAGCACCAGAGTCCGGAGTTGGTGAGGTAGGCAATATGAGTGCCAGTGACTCTCATCATCAACAATCTCAGAATAATGGGCACATATAACTTTCAGCCCTGTTCTATGGACTTCTCTGAGATTTTTGGAGCCACTCTGTGCCTTCTTAATAAAGTTTTTGTTTGTTTTTTAGTTTAATAAAACTAGAATTAGTTTCTGTTTTTTGCTTCTAAAAATCTAGTCTGCTATGCTAATAAAGGTGTATTATAAGTAAGTGTAATCACTAACAGTGACTGATTCCTATTTCTATGTACTAAAATATTAGTAAGCTATACTTATGCAACTTCTCATCTACATGAATTAAATAGAAAGATGCGAATTGACCGTACTTTTGTGATGCTCCACCCCCAATCAGGAGTGAGTATGCAAATTAACTGACAAAGATGGCGGGTTAATTTGCACCTGCAGGCACCGAGCGGCCGGGGGCGGGGCAGCTGCTTGCGTGTGTGCCTGCGCCAAGTGGCCTGGGTCCCAGGGACGGGCGTCTTTGGGTCCCAGGCCACTCTGAGCCTGTAGGCCCGCAAGTAGGCCCAGAGCAGCCGGGGACCTGGAACTCCCCCTGGCCACTCTGGGCCTATGCACACGGGTGCTGAGCAGCCGGGGGCGGGGCAGGAACATCCCCCACAGTGAGCGAGCAGACAGCAGGGCCCTGCTTACCCCTGGCTGCAGCAGCGAGGGGCAAGCAGTCCCCGCAGGGCTCCCAAGAGAGCAGACACCAGGGCCCTGCTTGCCCTTGCGGTGGCAAGCCAGAGAGCAGAAAACAAGGCCCTGCTTGCCCCTGGCCCCGGCAACAAAGGGCAAGCAGGTCCCCACAGAGAGGAGATACCAGGTCCTGTAGTGGCATTAAGCAGGCAGGTCTGCAGAGAGCAGAGAACTATGAGGAGCAGGCCTAAGCCATCAGTAGGACATCTCCTGAGGGCTCCCAGATTGGAGAGGGTACAGGTCAGGCTGAGGTACGCCCCCCCTTATGCAAGGATTTCATGCACTAGGCCCCTAGTAAGATGAGAAGCATGTTCAGGCCATCCTATATAATAAAAGTATAATGTGCAAATAACCCAAATGGCGGAACGACTGGTCGTTATGATGCACACTGACCACCAGGGAGCAGATGCTCAACACAGGAGCTGCCCCCTGTTGGTCAGTGTGCTCCCACAGAGGGAGCGCCACTCAGCCAGAAGCCGGGATTAAGGCTGGTGAGTGCAGCGGTGGCAGCGAGAGCCTCTCCTGCCTCCGTTGCAGGCTGGTGGTAAGGAGCGAGGGGTCCCGGACTGTGAGAGTCCTGGACTGCAAGAGGGTGCAGGCTGGGCTGAGGGAACCACCCCCCCCCCCCAGGGCATGAATCTGGTGCACCAAGCTTCTAGTTACTTATAATCTCATTATTTATTTAATATTTAGTCATAATCTAGTAAAATTAGTTAAGTAATGTACAAAGGATATAATGCGTGATTATCAGTGTTACTGGGCTCACCGATATAATTGTGGAGCAAATAGTCTTTATACAGTTTTATAAACACACAAATATTTTGGGTAGTCAGAATTTAATTTCTCAAAAGTGTGGTCATTCTTAATAGTATATAGACAACTAGCTCCTATTGTCTTCAAATATTTTTTTTCTTTGCTCTTAAGTTGTATGAGTTCCTTATATACTTTGAATTTTAACTCCTTATCAGATATATGATATGCAAATATATTCTTCCATTCCATAGGCTCCTTTATTTATTAATATTATATATTAACTAGTGGTCCAGTGCACAAAATTCATGCTGGGGGGTGTCCCTCAGCTCGGGCTGCACCCTCTCCAATCTGGGACCCCTTGGGGATGTCCGACAGTCGGACATTCCTCTTGCAATCCGGGACCACTGGTTCCTAACTGCTCACCTGTCTGCCTGCCTGATCGCCCCTAACCACTCTGCCTGCAGGCCTGATCGCCCCCAACTACCCCCCCTTCCGGTCTGATCACCCCTAACTGACCTCCCCACTAGTCTGATCGCCCCCACTGCCCCCCCGCCCCCGCCAGCCTGTTTGCCCCTAACTGCCTCTGCCTCGGGCCCACCACCATGGCTTTGTCCAGAAAGACTTCCGGAAGGTCTTCCAGAACGCCTCCTGGTCTAATTAGCATATTACCCTTTTATTAGTATAGATTATAACTTAAATATACTCTTAATTCTTCATAAACCCTTAAAGTAATATTTTATTTTAATCACGTTAGTTAACTGTAAAGTCAAATCAGTATTGAGAATAGAGTAAATGATGGTTAGTTAACTGTGTTATATTTGATGTACATTGAATAGTTTCATAGAACAAGTTTGTAAATGTCTATTTTGTTGCAGACTGTCCAACAGTCCACAATATAGGGCAAATCAATAATATATAATGGGGCTGTTTCACAGCCAAATAATTTGAACTGCCTTTCTATGTTGTTATTTAAAAAAAAAACACTTTAAATTATTTGACAATATCTGATCAACATATTCTATATTGTGATCACTCAGAAATTTTGTCCAAAATTCAGAAAGTTAGCTAATGTTGTGGCTTCAGGTTCCTCAAAGTTAAAATAAAAAAGTTAGATTCATGAATCCTTAACTTTCCTTCAAGCTTCAGTACTTTATAAATTAACAGTAAAATTACTTTATGTTTTTCTCTTTCCATACAAAATTCAAATTAATCCTATACATAGTAAAATGTTGAATATTACTGACTGAAGTGAATAGGTAAATTAAATAAAAAAATAGATGATCTTAACACAAAAATAATGCAGTTATAAAATAAGATAACTCAATATTTTTAATTTGTATCTATTATATACAGATAAAATTAATATTATTATAACATAACTATTTGATATGCTGTAAAACTATTCTTTAAATAAATCAAATAAATTTATTCTTAAAATAGAAGCATCAATAAATTCATGAATATTTCTTTGAAAAAAAGTAATGTACATACTTTTCTGTCACCTACAACTAAAAATAACAGTGCTCAATATTCTTATCATGAAAATATAATTCATATATTCTGTAAGTTTAGGTTTAGGACAGTGAAAAACACTGTCATTAATATGGTCAAATCAAGTTTTTGTGATGATTATAATAAATAAAATTTATATTTTGCTATCTTTATTCAAGTACTCTGTATATATTTGCTCATTTATGAATAATGACTTCTGGTAATACCACTAAAATGAGAAAATTAAATAATTTCCCAATACATAGACTGAACGACTAAAGTTTAAATAGGACATTACCTTGAACATTTGGGAAATCCATTTTGTATTGTTTTCCTGACTAATTTAATTATAATAGGCCAGAAAAAATTAGCTTAAACAAACAAAAGAATAATCTAAGTGATATAATGTACAACAATAGTGCTGAGAAATTTTTGTTGTTTTCTACATTGTACCTTATTTTTTATGGTCAGTGCCATTCAAGGTTTTAAAGATTCTCATCTCTGTTTATAAACATTATCGATTAATTCAGTTCATGAGAATGATCCATATATACATTGAAAGGCCAAATTTATCATGGAATTATGAAATCAGCTTACACTAAACTCGTCACAAAGTTAATAAGTGATTAGATGCATTTTTTATTAGTATTGGTAGTATTTTATTAGTATTAGTAGTATTGGTAGTATTTTATTAGTATTAGTAATTCAAAAAATATCTTCTAGCCAAATATTTTCCAAACTAGTTAACATTCTTATTTATAACCTAGTGATGATTGGTTTTCAACATTATGTACTGTGTTTGGGATAGGGTAGGTACACTGGATCTTCACACACCAGGTCCTGGGTCAGCTTGAAAAAATTCTTGGGACAGATTCTGGAAATGCGGCATAAGGGAGAATGTTAGTTATGCAAGGCATTCACAAATGTATGTAATGCCACTCACTGACATCTACAAAGAATCCATTTTCTAAATTGTCAAAGAAGCTATTGTGACAGAATGACACCAGAGACGAGCTGTCAATTCTATTATTAAATTGACATTCCACACATGCTGCTTTCATGTGGGTCCCTTAATGAACTTAGTCTCCCTCTTTTTCCCCCTTGAACTATTTAATGTCTTCTTTCTTATCTGCTCTTCAAATAGACATCAGTTGATGTTAAAGCATTGGACAAGTGAGCCCTATATGAGGCCATCCTGGTTCATTGACAAAACACCTGGGAGAGTCTTCCTGGCATCTCTGTTGCTCAAGGATACCGCAGTGATTGCTACAGAAACTGACATCTCCCAGGGTATTGTCAATCAAGCATTTAAGGGTAAACAAGAACAACAACAAAAAAAGTGTGTTTTAAGCAAGACAACAAATAGCACTGCAATCCTATTTGTGAAAAGGAAGAACAACACATTGTCTTTATCTGTGGAGCACAACACCCAGCTCTTGGAGGTTTTGACAATGCAAAGCAAAGAGCACATGCCTTAACCAAAACTGAGGGTTTGATACAAGCTGGTTGTTAATTCTCTTGGGATGTCCATTGTTCTCCTAGCCACTGGAGTCATGTGTGCTAAACTGGCATCCAATGAAAAGTGCCCTATTCTCCTCGTTCGCTTGTTTATGGCATTCTTATTGTTATATGTCCCCCACGCTTGGACTTCACAGATAGCCATTTTGCTATTCTGCCTGCTGGGAATCCTCTATGAAGATGACAAACAGGAAGAGATGGCTAACTTTTGTTCTCAGAGGTGTCTTGTTGTGGAAAGACTGTGACTGACAGTTGTTGGGAAGCAGGACAGGGGATTTTTACATATGTTTACTGTTTTGAATATTCCCCATTGCTTCCCACATTAACTATTGTCATTCGTGGAAGAGCTAGAATTCCTACACTTCCAATGCAGATGTCACAGAGCTATGTATGGATGTAGAGCTATGACATGATCATTATATGAAAAATAAGAAGTGGATCAGGGTCACTGGTAGTGGAATGCTGTGATAGTCTGGCTAATAAGATATAAACATTCCTAACATGCTTAACAAGATATTTCATCTTACATTATTCTTTGTATGGAGCTAAAAATTTAAGCACTGCATATATTCATTATACTATCAGTAAAATGAGGTCTAATTTAAAAATGGTTTTTATCGTGTTCCAACTATTCTGATTTAAACTTTTTTTAATTTCTTATTACAACTTGTTTTTCTTATTTCATATTATAGCCAATAAACTGTCTCAGTGGAATTCAAATTTCTCTGGCAATTAATTTCGAAATATGTAAACACACACAACTCAATATTAAAACAACAAACAACCCAATTAAAAAGAGGATATACTAACGGGCAATGGACACATGAAAAGATAATTAGCATTGCTAATCAATAGAGAAATACAAATCAAAGTCACAATGAGATATTGTCTCATACCTGTCAGATTGGCTATTATAAAAAAGTCAACAAATGACATGTTTATTGGCAAGGAGGTTGAGAAAAGTTAATCCTTGTGCACTACTAGTGAGATTGAAAACTGGAGCACCCATTATGGAAAATGTTAGAGTTGTTCCTCAAAAAACTAAGACTAGAACTAACATATGACTGAGTATTTCTACTTCTGAATATCTATCTGAAGAAATGAAAACACTAAGTTAAAAAGACATATGCACCCTATATTCATTTTAGCATCAATTACAATATTTTTGTATATGAATGAAGCCTAACTGTCCATTGGTAGATGAATACATAAAAATGTGATATATATATATATATATATATATATATATATATATATGCCATAAAAATGAATAAAATCTTGCCATTTCCATTTGTAACAACATAGATCAACCTAGAGACTTTTATGCTGAATAAAATAAGTCAGACAGAGAAGGACATGATTTTATTTATATGTGGAATCTAAAAAACAAATTAAACAAAACAGAAAGAGAATAAACACACTCATAGGTACAAAGAACAAACTGATGTTTGCCAGATTGGAGGGTGTGGGGTGATGGATGAAAAATGTGAAAGTGTGAAAGGGAATAAGGGGTACAAACTTTCAGTTATAAAATATATGTCACAGGGACATAATAGACAACATAGAAAATATAGTCGATAGTATCATAATGTATTATGATGACAGGTGATTATTGGATTTATCATGGTGATTACTTTGTAAGGTATATAAATGTTGAATAAATATGTTATGCACCTGAAACTCATATAATATGGTACATCAACTATACTTTCATAAAAAATTATCTGGTAATAAGCTGAATGATTTACCTATAGTTTTTGCATTTTCAAATAATAATTCTGTGTATATTTGTTTTATTTGTTTGCTACATCATTGCTGTGACTTAAAATTCTATACTTTATTGCTTGACTGTAATCTACATTTCACTTCAAATATGATAGTATAATAAAATCTGAGGCTTATGTAAAACATCAGCACAGAAATTATATTCCAGAACTTGCCTGAATGAAGAAGCCAAATTGATGGAATCCCCACGCCCTTTATGTTGTATAAAGCTTTCTGAAAAATGTTCTACTGTGGCATATAATTTACTCAATGTAAGTGGTTTTTATAGAGCTATTGAAAAGCCTTTCTGTCACTTACTGGCTTTAGAATGATGAGATTTTAAGCCCTTTGATCCAGAGTCTGTATTTCACAGTCAGAACTAAAAGCCAAGACTAAAAGTAACAAGCAAAATAGAGACAGACTTATAGACAGAGAGCAAGCTGACAGTTGTCAGGTGGTGGGAGGATTAGATGACTGGGTTGGGGTGGGGGTGGAAGGATTGAGCAGAAAAATAAAGAAAAAAGAAAAAACGCATGGACAGGGACAAAAGTGTGGTGATTGTTTGGGAGAGGGGAGGTGAGGAGAAGGTAGAGGAGGGCGTAAGGGGATAAATGGTGATGGAAGGAGACTTGACTTGGGGTGGTGAACACATAGTACAGTATACAAATGATGTGTTGTGAGACCTTTATAACAAATGAAGAAATGGTTAAGCCTGAGCATTTTTATACTAGGTTGATGAACAGTAGAAAGTTATGAAAAAGTCTAACACAAAAGGGTATGAGCTAAGGGTAGTAAACTAGGAAACACCATTGCCTGTTTCTTCAGATTCCTTTTGGCAACCCTTCATCTTTAGTGGGAAGGATGCTTCTTCCCTCTGAGTAGAGGGAGATCAGTTCTCATGTGAGGGTCTTAGGAACTACTTCAGGGGAGAAGGAGTGATCAGAGAATCTTTCCTTCACCTGCCATTTCTCAAGTTGCTTCAGCTTAAAATAATCAGTAGGCCAACTTGTCATGTTTTGGGGTAGCATGTTCTGAATCTAATAATTTGCATTTACTGATATTTTTAAGCAACTTTGATTTTTCTCTCTTTTTTTTCGCCTCTTAATCCCACATGACTTAAAACAAAATATATGATTGACATCAAGAAACAGTGCAAAAAATTAAAAATTGTGATTGGAGTATCACCTTATTGTGTAAGTACAAAAATCTATGGAAAATCATTAGTAAGAATCTTATGCTTTTTGTCTAAATATAACAAAAATCATCTCAAATGCAGTACCAGCTGTAAAATCTCATGATTCCATCACTCTAAGCACAATATGATAAAAACCCAACAATGTTCAGTTTAGAGAAAGCACATTAATATGGGTAAAGTAGAAGTTGAATTCACTAATAAAGTTACATCAGAAACTATTCTTTACATTATATTTTGAATGTTGAATTTATACAAATCTATTCAATCATCTGTTTCCCTAGCAAAAATGTAATGATATGGTAGCAAAATAGTAAAAAACAAAACAAAAAAGAAAAACATCCCTACTCTCAAGGAGCTTATGTTGCAGTACAAGGAGATATTAACAAACCAATAATGTGTGTGTTTAGTTGGTAGAAATAAGTACAATAAAACATAAAATAAGACAGTTGTTTTAACTAATAGAGGCCCAGTGCACGAAATTCGTGCATGGGTAGGGTCCCTAGGCCTGGCAGGCGATCAGGGCCAATTGGGGCCTTCTGGCTGCCAGCCAGATCCTTCCTCTCTGGCTGCCGGCCAGGGCCTTCCTTCGTTTCACACTGCGTCCTGGTGGTCATCACACATCATAGCGAGTGATCAAACTCCTGGTCTCCCAGATCAAACTCCCGAGGGGGCACTTTGCATATTAGCCTTTTATATATATACTAGTAGCCCGGTGCATGAAACTCATGCACATTGCAAGGGAATTAATTAGAGGACCGTAATTTGGACTCACTATCTAATATCAATAATATGTGAGTGTGAGGCAGTCCACATTTCTGAAATTCAATGACATGAATTTTAGCTATTACTTTGCCAAATAAATGGAATTTACAGATAGCATTTAAAAGAGCATTAGCTTAATATTAAAAACTCTGGCTACCAAGTCGGGTCTGTTTTCAACTTTTGGCCAGAAGTGTAAATTGTTTGCAATATCTGCCCATTTGGGGTTGAATGTCATGGTTACGAATAAATCGGGCTTGCCATACTTCGTTATAATTGCCATAGCATCCTGATATTGCTGCTTCATATTTCTGGGACTACCCTCAAAAGATGGTGGAAGTATTATCATTTTACCAATCCTCACATTGTCATTTTCAGATCTAGATTTGAGATAATCCATCAAACCACTATTTTTCAACTCTCAACTTAGATTGATTTGCTTTGATGAAATTTATTCGATTGGTCTCCATTTTTGAATACGAATCCACGATAAACTGTTGAGTTAATTTTCCTACATTTAAAATAGGATTGAACATGTCCCACACAGAGAGATGAAATCCATAATACTGCATTTGTATGACTCGTGTCCTTACATTTTGTCTAGTATTATTGTTGATTACACTGTTGTCTCTGAGTTTTAATGCAATATCTGTTCCCCAGCCTTTTTCACCATGTGGAAAAAGAATAGGCTATGTCATTGAATCTAATGTAGGAAACAGGATATTGATTTGTTTCATTTTAGTGGAACTTGATTAGGACCTGGTTTACAATGAATGAGCAAGTCCATTTCAAAAGGAGGTTCTCCATCTTCATTTCTGAATATGACAGCAACCTCGGTTACACGGGGAGAATTATATCTACTTGGGTCACCATTACACTCGTATTTATTTGCCATTGTTACTTCTGTGGGAGCAATACCTTTTGCTGCTGCTTCAAATTGGGCTTCCTTTCCTACCTCATGTAGCATCTTGTACGATTTTGTTAATTCACTTATTTCATGCATGAGGTTGTTGATGTTGATCATGAGTCTTTCTGAACAGTCCTGGTTTTCTGGCATTGCTAATCTTTTACTTTTGGCTTTGGCTGTATCCAAAATATAGGGTTGAGCAAACTTCCAAGAAGCACCATCCGAAGGATGTAAAGTTCCAGTACAGTGATAAACTTTTCCATGTATTCTAAAAAAGTATGGCCTATATCCTGATGGTGTTGCAATATTTGCACCCATGGAAGCAAAAGCAAAAGAACTATTTATGGAATGAATATGTTCCATGAAATTTTTACTGTCAGAATCTTCGTTTTTCATTAATCTTTTTAAATATGCCAGGTAATCTGGAAAATGTATATCATTTGGACAGACTTTCCCTTTGCTACAACATCAAGTAAATTTCCCATCGGATGGTTTTTCATCAGAGAAATTTAGTGACAGGCAAAATTCACATCGAACAGTCATTCCACCACAACTATGTTCGAGGATTACATTGTCATGTACTCCATTTTCGCTGAGAAGGCAGTTCCTACCAGTATTGGTAGTACTTGTTGATGACTGTTTTCTAGACATATTCTGTCATTGCCACCACCTTCTTTCAAGATAAGACGCACACTGCTCTGCAGACACTTTCTGTCAATAACATCGGCATCTTTTGGCTGCAGAGCTACGTTGTATCAACAGTTGTTCTTTAGACATAGTCCAACTTCTCTACTGTCACAGTCTGAGATGCAGGTGAATGAGAGTACTGGCTATCAGGCTGCTGAGAGCTGTCTGACCAATGGCTGATTCTGGCTGATTCTGTAGGGGTGAGACTTCCTCCTCCCTGCTGTCAGTTTCCACAGCTGTGATGAGGAAGCTGGGTGACAGAGGGAGCTGCGCCCTCCAAGCTGCCCTCTCTCTCTCTCGCACTGCTCAATGTCCAGCGGTCTCTTGCTCTGCCAAGTCCTCCAAACCTCCCGCTCTCCGCCAGCAATGTCCCAGGAGCCCATAGGCGTGGCTAGGTGTGGGTGGCCTTGGCTCCCCGACTGGCAAAAGGTCAGTTTGCATATTACCCGTTTATTATATAGGATAGAGGCCTGGTGCACGAGTCGGGGCCGGCTGGTTTGAACTGAAGGTGTACTGGGTCAGGGTGGGGGTCCTGCTGGGATGCCTGCCCAGCCTGGGTGAGGGGCTGATGGCTGTTTGCAGGCTGGTTAAGCGCCCCCCAGTGGGGACCCTCACCTCATGGAGGTTTGGCCAGCCTGGGTGAGGGGCTGATGGATGTTTTCAGGCTGGCCACACGGCCTTTAGGGTGGGGGGTCCCCACTGGGGTGCCTGGCCAGTCTGGGTGAGGGGCTGAGGGCCATTTTCAGGCTGGCCAAGCCCTCCAGTGACAGAAGATCCCAGCCTCTCTTTTTTTTCTTTTCTTTTTTATTCTGGGATTTATTTACCTTCTATGTAAACTTTGTAGTCTTGAGAGGAGCTCAGAGCCAGCCTGGGTGGGCGGGAGGGAAGCCTCCTGCTCGCTCAAGCTCCATGACCACAGCCGGCTGAAAGCAGGTATCTGGGGTTTATTTACCTTCTATAATTGAAACTTTGTTGCTTTGAGTGGAGCTCACAGCGGGTCGTGGCAGGCAGGAAGCTTGGCTTCCTCCATCATTGGGGCAACCAAGCCTCCTGCTTGCTCCAGCTCCGTGGCTGCAGGCTGCCATCTTGGTTGGGTTAATTTGCACATAGTAGCTCTGATTGGCCGGTGGGCGTGGCTTAAGGCGTAGTGATGGTACGGTCAATTTGCATGTTTGTCTTTTATTAGTGTAGATAGATAGATAGTGATCAGGAAAGCCCAAGATACTTATTAACTTCTCTGAGTCACATTAAAAGCAAACAGGCCTGGCCGGTGTGGCTCAGTGATTGAGCATTGACCTGTGAACCAGAAGGTCATGTTCAATTCCTGGTCAGGGCACATGCCTGGGTTGCAGGCTCGATTCCCAGTGTGGGGAGTGCAGGAGGCAGCCTATCAATTATTCTCTCTCATCATTGATGTTTCTATCTTTCTCTCCCTCCCTCTCTCTCCTTTCTTCTCAGAAATCAACAACAACAACAACAACAACAAAGATAACTACATAAGAAACTAAGTCATGTAGGTATCGGGTAGAAGGCATGTTCAGCAGAGGGAAGAGCATATCAAAGTCCACATAGCAAGAGGCTTATTTCCAGAAGAGTGATGGGATAGCTGAAACTACAAAGGCAAAGGTAAGAAGAGGAGAGAATAAGTCAGAGATATGAAGGAGGTCAGGTTATGTAAGGGTTTGCAGAACATTCTATCAACTTTACTCTGAATGGCATGACATCATTGATGAGTTTTGAGTATATTAATGAAATGTACTCATATGAATATTTCTAAGAAAATTTTTAAGATAGATCTCTGGCAATGTTATTTCCTCTATCTTCTTTGAGTCCCTTATTTCCTACTCCTCCAAAACTCATGACAGCTCATTTCTAGTTGTTACTTTATCCTACCTACATATGCCAGTCAAAATGAGAACAAGAAATAAAAAAGGGAGGGAAGGCCTCATTATCAAGTTCATTAGAGAAAGTAGTGAGTGATACCCATCTCCACCCTCTGTTTCTTTCTGCCGGCTCTTCACCTGGGAAGGGATATGGCTGACCAACAAATACAGACCTTTAAACAAACAAACAAACAAACAAAAACTTGACTTGATTCTACGTAGTCTCTGCCAAAAGAATTAATTTCAAGAAATTTCAAAAGTTAAAAACTTAAGACTTAAGATACCCTCTTTACAAATGATCATATCTTGACCAACTCTTACATCAGAAGCAAGACGTGATTCACAGAAGTTCATCTCTACCAAACTGGTCACCTCAAAGGGGAGATTTTAATTTCCATTGGATGATTAATGCTCAGGACTGCTCATAAGAAGTATTTAATTATAATCTGTTCAACTCAACTTAGTTACAGAGTCAATATTTAGGTACATGTTCAGAAAAAACATTCTTTAATTCAATTCTGACTCACATTTAAGAGATTATTTTGTGTATTTTCTTATTCTAGTACTTGCTCTGTAGTAATAAGAAACAAGATAGATAAAAAGAAAAAAAAAGGGAAATTAAGTATGTAGCAATATATCTATATCTATATCTAAGGCCAGAGAAGCAATATATCTATATCTATATCTATATCTATATCTATATCTATATCTATATTCATATGTTTCTATGACAACAGTTACCAATTCACATTTTTGTAATTTATTTCCATATTTTTCTCTACCCTTGATATGAATTGCTTAGGATAGGAACTGTTTTACTCACTTCTGTATACTGGCATAGGAGAAGCGGTTAATACATATTTTTAAATAAATAAATGCATGGGTGACTATTGGACTATCTAAGGCATAGCTCACATCTTTAAGAAGTTCACAATTACAGGATCTAAAACAAATGCACACATAACTACGACACAAAGAAATAGAATGATTAATAGCCGCAGATTAAAGTACAAATTTATCTCACAAATTACTTTTTCTCTCTACTACTCATATTATAAGAAAGACATTGTAATCCAAAGCAAATCTCTACCATCCTGTTATTAAATGTCAAATACAATAACATATATAGATATAAGATATAAATGTGAAGAAATAGAGATGGCCAGGCAAAATAAAAAATGAGGGGATAAAAACAGATTGAAAAAATGAGAGACATGAGATATTGTTAAGACTATAGAATAATCCAGGCATTCTAGAAGTATCTGGCAGTACTGAGTAACATTAAACAGGTAGATGCCCTTTGATCCAGGGATCACAGTTCTGGATGCATATTGCAGATAAATTCTCACTTGGCCCTATGAGAGCAAGTTGGCAGAATCTATTGTGGCTTTCTCTGTAAGGGCAGGAGCCAAGGGAAACTGGAAGGGTGGATAAGCCAAATGTGCACACATACTTGTGAAATATTATGCACCGACTAGAAATAACTAGACATACATATAAAAATAGATAGCTCATAAATGCAGTGTTGAGTAAAAAGAAAAAGATAAACAGAACAAGATTTATAATCCAATACTGTACTATCAATGCTTGCTATATGTTAGCTTCTGAGGTATTTTATAATGTTTCTAATTTTGGAGAGAGATTAAATTTATTGCTCAAAAACATCAGTTTGATAATTGTCATCTTGTTTGAACCCACATTTGATTGAAATATCCATGATCTTTTCATTGTAAAACACAGCCTCTCAAAATAGAGATTCAAGTAACCTTAACATTTTAGAGAAGACCTGCCTATAGAAACATTTTTTCTTTTTGGTTGCCACCCACAATTCCTCCTCACCCCCTCCTGAAATAAAACCACACTTCACAAAATACAGGGTAGGGCAAAAGTAGATTTACAGTTGGTCCTATGGAAAACAATACAAGAATTAACAAATTATAATACAAGTAAAACCTGTTTTCATGTACTCACAACTGTAAACCTACTTTTGCCCAATCCTGTATATGGAAAATTGAAAATGCATATATACAAATAATTCTATATATTTTATAAAATTATATTCTATTTAAAGCCATATTAGACACAATAAGATAGGCTTCAACTGGATGATGAGAAAAAAAGTATAGATCAGGCGTGAAGGGAAATGAAACAAGAGATGAGGTTTGCACACTCTAATGAGCAGTATAATGAACTCAACTTTCTGCATATTATACAAAATTATGTTTTCATAAGTGATTGTAAGTAACATAGGAAAGTGTAATACATAATTTATAAGCAAAATGTAATTTGATCAGCCAAATGATGTTTAAAATTATTGCAAATTTGAGAGTTTTAATATATGTATATTTTTACCTGTTTATGAAAATTATGTTATACTAGAGGCCTGATGCATGAAGATTCATGCAAGACTGGGCCTTCCTTCCCCTACCTGCTGACACTGCATTCGCTCTGGCCAGAGCTGCCTTTCTGCCTTCCCATGCTGCCCAGAGACCTGGAGCATCCTGCCCCGCCCCCAGCCACTCGGCACTTGTCTATGCAAATTAATCCACCATCTTTATTGGGTTTATTTGCATACTCAATCCTGATTGGCTGGTAGGCGTTGCAAAGGTACAGCCAATTTGCATCTTTCTCTTTTATTAGTATAGATAACCATTTCTAGAATCAGGTCAGAAAGATTCACTGATCCTTTTAGGATATTTGCATTTCTTTAGTTTTAAATATTTTGTAGTTTTGTGAAATCTCAATTATTGTTTTATAGGCATCATCAATATTGTGATAGTAAACTAGATGCACAAATAATATTTCAAAAGATATCTAAAGATGGAAAATAGTGCAAAATTCTGAAATATTCAGTGTTTTCTAAAAGTTATGTTTATCATTTCTAAAACTACTCTGTATTGACATAGAAACAGACTGTTCTGAAGACCAGGATTTTGATAAATATTTACAATATAGAATAAAGTACATATGGAGATGCCAAGAACTCAAAATTTATAAGGACACTGGGTTTTACTATTTAAAAATTTATAGTCAAATTAGTATGAATTAAATAAGGATACATTTAATTGGAAAAAAATGTATAACCTATTCCTACACACCTGATTTTTGAATGATTGTGTGATAACATAATACCAAGAACCCATAGAGTACTAAGGAAAAAGTATTGGTTTAAAGAAGCTCTCTTATGTCCTCTTCCAAAAAGTGTCTATTTAGAGCCTTTGACCATTTTTTGATTGGATCATTTATCTTCCTTTTGTTAAGTTGTATGAGTTCTCTGTAAATTTTGGAGATTAAACCCTTATCAGAGATAATATTGGCAAATTATGTTCTTCCATGCAGTGGCTTTCTTATTGTTTTGTTGATGGCTTCTTTTGCTGTGCAGAAGCTTTTTATTTTGATGTAGACAGAAGGCCCAGAGACATATAAAAACATGCTCAAAGTCACTAATCATTTAAGAGATGCAAATCAAAACAACAATGATAATACCAAATTTTTGGACTGGAACCCAGATTCTTTGTCCGCAGGAATCAAAGAATGAATCCATGGACAGAAAGTGGTATAGCAAAGGTGGAGATTTATTGAAGAACAAGTACAGACTCCCACATAGGGAGGGGTAAGAGTCCCACAGAACTGACTCCCAAGTAAGGAGGGGGAAAAAGGTCCCACTGAGTTCTTTTTCCCCATGGCTTATAAAGGCTGCAGTTCCTGTGTCCTGATATCCCCTCTGATTGGTCAATATTCCCCTTCGAATTGGTTACTATAGTGATTCCTAAGGACCTCCTCCCTGTCCTTCCATTTCTCTGGGCTTTCTTCTTTCCCATCAGAATGAAGGGCTTCCTTCTCTCTCTTTTTTTTTTTTTAGCATATTATGCTTTTATTATTATAGATGGTGTTGTTTTCATCAAGATTACACATTCTTAATAGGAAACCGCTGATGAAATCAGAGATACCTGTGATAAATGCCTACATTTCTGATTACTCAGATGGGTCAGCAGGACTTTATGGTTTCTATGATGTCGGAGTTGTTGGGTGTTTCAAAAATTGCCTTCCGTTCAATCTGTGATTTTTAGGAAAAAAAATACTGGAAATACTGGAAAATTCAGGGATTTATGTAACAGGGTTCCTTCTCCTCATGTCCCAGGATAGCACAATTATGGTAGCACAAGAAATATTCCTCTGGTTCTATTCCACACTTTTCCATGGACCTCAATTCTAAAAAACCCTAAGCCTGCCTATGTTCCCCCCAAATTCCTGCTTCAATGAGATACCATCTCACACCTTTCAGAATGGCTATCATCAACAAATCAACAAAGGACAAGTGCTGGCGAGGATGTGGAGAAAAAGGAACCCTCCTGCACTGCTGGTGGGAATGCAGACTTGGTGTAGCCACTATGAAAGACAGTATGGAGTTTCCTCAATACGTTAAAAATGGAACTCCCATTTTACCCAGTGATCCCACTTCTAGGAATATATCCCAAGAAACCAGAAACACCAATCAGAAAGGATATATGTATCCCTATGTTCATAGCAGCACAATTTACAATAGTGAAGATTTGGAAACAGCCTGAGTGCCCATCAGCAGGTGAGTGGATTAAAAAACTGTGGTACATCTACACAATGGAATACTACGCTGCTGTAAAAAAGAAGGAACTTTTACCATTTGCAACAACATGGATGGAACAGGAGAGCATTATGCTAAGTCAAATAAGCCAGTCAGAGAAAGATAAATATCACATGATCTCACTGATATGTGGGGTATAATGATCAACATAATTTGATGAAAAAGAATATATTGATCTAGAGACAAACAGTAGGGGAGGGGGTTATAGAACAACTAAAGGACTTGTATGCATGCATATTAGCATAACCAATGAACACAGACACTGGGGCTGTGGGGGCTTGCCCTGGGTGGGAATGGCTGGTGGAGGGGGGTCAATTGGAGAAAAAGGAGACATATGTAAAACTGTAGACAATAAAAAAATAATAAAATAAATAAATAAAAGAAAGAAAGAAAGAAAGAAGCTGTCTTAGATATCTACACAGGTTAGTGACCATTCTGGGTATTTTATTTGATATCTATAAAGAATTTTAAAGTTCTTATGATAATTAAATGCATTAATATATGTAAGAGCTTAGAATCCCTGGTATAAAGTAACTCTTTAGATAGTGACTGTTCTGTGAGATTTTGTTTTCTCCTCTTAAATATGGAGATGATATCTTGTAAACTTTTTACTTCAACTTTAACATGGAATATTAATATGTAACTCACAAGATTGCCAAGAGAATATAAGTGTTTGTATCGGGTGGTTCAGGATGACTTCACTTAGAAGGAAAGTTTGAACAGATATGCAGAGACAGAGAAGGAACCAGACCTTCAGATATCTTGGGGCTAGCAAGTATGAAAGCCCCAAAGAGGGAACTTTCCTGGCACGTTACTGTGTCAGCAGGAGACCAGCATTGCTAGAGCAGAGTGAACAGGAAAAAAATGAATGAAATCAGAGAGATGTTGGAAACCAGAAACACAAGGCTTTACAGATCATGTTGAGGATTTTACTCTAAGAAAGATAAGAAGCTATTGGAGGGTTTTGAATAGAATAGTGACCTGATTAACATGAGTTCAAAAGAAGCATTCTGACTTCTATTTTTCAATAAACCAAAAAGAGAACAAGCATTGAATTAGGGAGAGATGTTAGGAAACTCACCAATACAGCAAGAGGTGATGGTAGAGATAAGGAGAAGCAATATATATATTTCTTTATGTGCTGTGGGGGTGTATGGTTGGGTGGGAAGAGATTAACCAAAGAACTTGTATGCATATATGCATAACCCGTGGACACAGACAATAGTGTGGTGAAGGCCAGGGTGGTGGGGGGAAGGCAGTGTAGGCTAGAAGGGGTCAATGGAAAAAAAAGAGGACATATGTAATACTTTCAACAATAAAAATTAAAAGAAAATAAACTGAATCCTCATGTCAAAAATATCAAGAAGTCAAATTGATTTTTAAAGTCCACAGTTGAGATAATCAATTTATGCTATAAAAAAAATTATGAGAATTGAAAGTGGTCTGGAAATCTGAGATTTGAGAGTTGTGTTGTGTTTAGCAGCATTAATATTATTGGAGACATTGACAAGAAAGATTTCAGCAGGGTGATGGTGTAAAAGCTAATTGGACCAAATCAAGAAAGAATGGGAAGTGAGAAATTAGAGAGACATAGTATAGATAAATTTTGGCAGAGATTTTCTGTTAAGGAAAGTAGAGGTGGGGGGTAGTAATTTTAAGGATTACAGGGTCAAAGTACTGAAAGTTGATATATCTTTGTGTGTAAACAAGAAAGATACACTAGAAAGGGAAACTGATTATTACAGACAACTAGGAAAACTATATTCATGAGTAGGCCAGGAGAATTGAAATGAAGTGCAAAAGTGGAGGAGTTGGTGTAGGAAAGGATTACAGATGGCTTACTCTATTACAGGGGGGAAGGCAGAGTGTATGACAGACATGTAGATGGCATGTGGTTGTAGTTTGAGAAAGGTCTTTTCTGGTGATAAATCACTTTTCCTAAAGAAATAGGAAGCAAGGTGATCACCTATGAGTGCATTTAGTGACGTGGTGGTGTAGATTTAAGAACAGAGGAGCAGGTTTAAAATACTAATTAAAAGTTGAAAGCGAATTCTTGCTCACAGAAACATATATTAAAGTCATGAATCTAAAGTGAGAGCAGTCGGCATGTTAGGCTGATTTTTTTCCAGACACATTCATTTTCGAAGGTTCAGATGAAGAGATGGCAGAATTGAATTCAGCTAGATTTGAAATTTTTCCAGGGGAGAATTAAAAACCAAAAAGGGACAAATAAGTTAATGGAATTTATAAGCAAGTGGTCATAATGATGCCCTTAGGATCTAGAAAGATAAGAAAATGAGGATATGAGGGGGGTGAGATGGTGAAAATCTTTCATTAATAAATGTGTAAATAAGTGCCAATTAAGTTGAAGAATATTACAAGTTGGGATATCATATGGAGTTGTCTAGAAGGACAGAAGATAAGAGTCAGAGATGAATATGCTCAAAATAGAAATCTTTGATGATCATAAAAACTAGTATATAATCATGGGAGTGAATGACTGAGGTTGGGTGGGGGACAAGATTAGTTTGGCAAGCAAAAGCCAAGTCATAGAATAGCTGGAATATTGGAAGAGCCATGAGCAAAGGTATTAAAGTTGCCAAGAATTGTGACACACTGAATGTTAGAAAGTGACAGGAACTGAACTTTTCAAAGAATAAAGGAAGTGATCAGAATGTATTAGTCATGTTAGGTTAGACTATGTTACAAGAACAAAAATTGTTGTTGTTAGCCGAAACCGGTTTGGCTCAGTGGATAGAGCGTCGGCCTGCGGACTGAAAGGTCCCAAGTTCGATTCCGGTCAAGGGCATGTACCTGGGTTGTGGGCACATCCCCAGTAGGAGATGTGCAGGAGGCAGCTGATCGATGTTTCTCTCTCATCGATGTTTCTAGCTCTCTATCTCTCTCCCTTCCTCTCTGTAAAAAATCAATAAAATATATTTTTTAAAAAAAAGAACAAAAATTGTTCAACTTACATTGTAAATCACCTAGCTTTGTGAATGGAGGGTGAAAGGAGGGTGAAGTAGGTCCTGCTCCGCACAGTCATTCAGGGAGTCTGGCTGACAGAGGCCCTACCATGCAGAGCACAGGGTTCTACATTTGTATCAAAGGGAAGAAGGAAAGCTAGATGAGTCCCTTTATCCCTTGGCCCAGCTCATAGGCCTGAACCAGTTACATGGTCATGCCTAACTGAGAGGGTAGGGCAAGTATGGTAGCACATACTTGGTGAACAACAAATGTCTGAGACACCTGGTATAAGATGATGACTGTACAGACCAGGTGGCAAATGGTTTATTCTTCATACTGCTGCCAAAGCCATCTTTCTAACATGCAAATCTCACATATCTTTGGCCTACTAAGAAGCCTCCAGTGAGTATATTTTAATAATCCTTCTCAGTGACTTCTAGAAATTTTTAGAATAAATGTCAAACTCCTTATGCTGGCAAATAGGACCTTTTATTATCTGGCCCTTTCCTACTTCTCTGATTCTTGCTTTTACTCTGCTTTACTATATTGCATCTGGGCTGTCCTTATCCCCTTTACATTAACTATATCCTATTGTCTCCAGATCAGTATAAATATCAGTTTCTGGAAAAAAATCCCTTCTTCCCCTCATTCCCACATACCACTCTGGAATTCTATGGGACATGAGCCTTTTCAGCACTATTCTGTATTATGGTTGATTCACACTCTCCCCTCCCACTAACCCCCTCAAGGGCAGGACCATGTATAATTTGACTTTGTATAGTCAATGATAAAAAGTTACTGGTACAAAACCAGGCAATTAATGAACATTTGTTGAATGAAGAAATGAATGAATATGTATTTGTCTTTGTTATGGTTTTATTTATTCTTTTGGCTTTTTATGAAATTCAGATTGTTCTTAATCCAACTGCTTTCCTTTTTAAAGTATCAGCATGGGTTGCTGTAGCAAATGTTATCTTTTATTCCTCAGCATGTCCAACTCTCTGAGCCACCATTTTTCTTTTCTGTAGCGCTTAATCTATCTTTGACTAAATTAGTATTCAACCCATTAAAGTCCTTCTCTTGGCAAATTACCATGATAATAATAAAACCACAAAAATGTCTTATTTTCTGTGTCTTAATAAAATACAATTAAAATTTAATAAAGCTCTGAATTTCCATTTATCCAATTCTGCATTTCCTGAGGGAGGTAACAGCAGTGTTACAACCAGGCCAATTAAATAGCCAGTCATAGTTAAACTCTTTAATTCACACAAAGGTGAGTGTAATTCTGTACTTATCATTCCAGGGTTGCTCATGCTTTTTTTTAACAGAACATCCATTTTTATTCAGTCCTGTCCATATTTCAGTATGTTACAAGAATTTTTACTTTATTATATTTGTTAAAATAATAAAGTTGGGATATCAGGTTTCCCTCCCAGGGGCTTATCCATTTTCTTTCTAAAAATTGGTAAATCCAAATTTTAAATACATTTTCCCCTCACATCATTTAACACCATTGTCGTCACAGAAAAAGATCCAAAAGGAAAAATTAGAGGTGACATGTATATTTTTTTTTTAAATATATTTTATTGATTTTTTACAGAGAGGAAGGGAGAGGGATAGAGAGTTAGAAACATCGATGAGAAGAGAAACATCGACCAGCCGCCTCCTGCACATTCTCCTACTGGGGGATGGTGCCCGCAACCAAGGTACAT
>NW_005871123.1:4210397-4237698 GCF_000147115.1 Myotis lucifugus | reverse complement strand
TTTCAGTCCGCAGGCCGGACGCTCTATCCACTGAGCCAAACCGGTTTCGGCAGACATGTATATTTTTAAGTGACCAGATTTTATTTAAAAAACACAAGAACAGGTGAAGGGCACATGGGTGTGCCCCATGCTATTATTTCAATTAATCACAAGGTTTACAATTTTTCAAAATAAAAAGTTGGTGTGTTTAAAATCAAAACAAATAAAAAAATAACAATGAAAACACAACAAGAAGTAGAGCTTTTCAAACATCTAAAATACCTATGGAGAATTTTTGCAGAAGCATGCAAACATTTTCTCTTTTGTAAGATTTTAAGAAAAGTATTTTGAAACATATGCTACCTGAATTTTGGCATTCCCTCAAAAACGATTGAGACCTACTCTCTTCATTTTATTGCGGACAATTGTAGGCTACTTTTTCGTATGTATTTTGTGATATAAGTCTTGTACACTAAAAGTTCCTATTGTAAACATATATATTATGTAAAACTGAATGTTTGCTAATCTGAGGAAGCAGTAGTTTTGGAAACACTGCTGGAAAGAAAAATAAGGCAATTAGAGAATGTGAGAATAGTTCCTTCCTCCACCTCCACTAGCGGGTGGTTCCTGGGAGAGGGCGAAGTACCACACATACTTGTTTTGTGGTTTGTTTTGATTAAGTACTGAATAGATGTTACCATTGCTTAATAAGATAGTTAAAATTCCAACATGAAAGATATGCTTCATATTTCAAGCCCAATAAATCACAGTTACAGCTTTCAATTGAGACATCTATCTGGCAAACTTAGAAAAGCCAGCAGAAACCTAGTGGTAGCTTTTATTTATTTATTTATTTTTCTGGCCAGGCAAAACAAAACTAGCATTTTTGATATATAACCTTCAGAGAATTGTAGTGATAATCAGGATTAAACTAAGAAATTGATGGTCATATATTTTAGAAGGTTTTATATTCTAACATTTTTTTTTCTTTCCTAGTATTGCCGATCCCTACTATTCTTATACCCTGAAAAAGCTGGAGCTCAATATGTTTAAAAAATTATTATAGGTCATGTAACATGTATTTTTTATCTTTGATAATTCTGTAATTTTATTTGTTACAAGTGCAGCTATTATTTAAGAGATAATGTTGACAGATGGATGCATTGGAAGAAAATTACAGATTATTTAGAAACTAATTAAAACATTGCCATTCCCTTAATTGCCAAATAAAGTAATTAAAACTGTTTCACTTGCTTTCATTTTTTAAAAATATGCTTTTGAAAATTATAATGTTAATTCCACAGAAAGGAAAATATTATGACATGCATTTTACTGTCTTTTCATCTGACAAGAATTATGTTAGAGCTGGTTTAACTATACCAACTAAATAATACCAGCTTGAGTCTCTCTCAAGCATTTGTATTTAGTTATGAGTGCTTAATATTTTACATATACTGTTTACTATAATTTTATTTTGGATATAATATATATATGTATATATATATATATATATATATACACATATATCCTAACATTTCAACTGCATTATCAGCATGGCAAAGTTAAATGTGTTAGTTGACTCAGAATGGTTTAACTAATATTCTTTTAGAGTCAGGACTTCTATTTTGGAGGGAGCAGAAGGGGATGAAATGTGTGTATTTTCAGGATCATCTTGAATGAGCACACTTAGTTGCATACCGACATGACCTATATGTTTCTTAGCATTATTATAAAAAAGTTATATACCTTTTGACATTTTTTAAAACAACAATTTCAAGATGAGGCAAATTTCTTTTTGTAGGAGTTAGACAAATTAAATTTTCCAACTGTCTATTTTTTACTGCAATCTGGTGTTCTCAAGTTTTGCTGCAGAACTTTGAAAGCAAATTAAAACCCAGACCTCACCCCACACCAAATGAATCAGAGTGTCTGTCTGTCAGTGGGGCCAAAGGAGAGGTACTAAACAAGGAGGAGGGGTAATACACCATGAGCTAGAGAACCACAGCTACATAACCTTTGTGATATTTTTTTGAAAATGGTAGTTCCACCCCCATGTTTCTATGAATAGTTCTAGATAAATATTTTAGTTTCCAGGAGGAGAACCAAGCCATCTCTGCCATTGATTAATGTGGGGGCAAACAAAACAAAACAATCATGTAAAAAATGCAATAACCATAACAAATTGGATTATTTTGTTAAAGGAAAATGTTTCCAGCAGGTAAACAGTACCCAATTTACCTTTTGCAAACTCATTGCTCTAATGCAGAGCTTAAGAAGTCCCTGTAATTCTACTAAATGTCTTCTCCATACAGAGTTCGGAAGAACTACGTAGTTGGGAAGAAAGGATTGTATTGGCCACTTTTGGTGTCCCACCCAGGTCTCCTCCCCCTGGTTCTGGGCTGCTTTGCTAGTGATGCCTCTGCCTGAGACAACCTTATTCAGGGGACTTCCTGGTTATTACTGAGATTTTACACCATCACCATTCCCCACATTTTCCTCCACAGCACATAGCCGATGATTGACCAGTGCAACATATAAATGTTCAGCTCTATAACCATTAGGTAGAACAATTTTGGCAGAGCAATTTGCACTCCAGGACTTTCCATGGAATCAGACTGAGGCTTACCTTCCTCCCTTCCCTGTGTACCTGCCTCAAGCCCCAATCACTTGCAGATGAGTCTGTCACAGGCTTGTCTTTGAGTAAACCCAATCTAAAATATAAGGCTATCTATCCTATCTAATAAAAGACAAAAAGGGTAATTAACTGTACCTCCACTACGCTTCCCATTGGCTAATCAGAGCCATATGCAAATTAACCGCCATCCAAGATGGCGGCGAATTTGCATACTGCAGGCAGGGTTGGGTGTGGCCCTGGGTGGCCAGGCTTAGGTGGTGCGATCGCATCACCTAAGCCCCGCCCCAGCCGGGACCTCCATGTGCCGCCTAAGCCCTGCTGCCAGCTGGGACCCCATGGCGATCCCAGAGCAGGCAAGTGCGGAGGGCGAGCTGCCCCCAGGTGGGCCTGCTGCTGGGATTGCCTTGGCAATCCCAGAGCAGGAAAGTTCCCCACAGGCAGCACCCAGCAGGGCCTGCCCCCAGTCTCTGCAGTGATCCTGTGATCCATGAGCAGGAAAGCACAGCCTGCAGCCTGAGAGATCAACACAGAGGGGTGCCTGCTCCAAGCCTCTATGGTGTGGCTGGTGGCAGGCCCCCAGCAGACACACACACACACACACACACACAGCACCTGCTCTGAGCCTCCAATGCAGCTGGGGGCAGGCCCCCAGCAGACACATACACACACACACACACACACACACACACACACAGCACCTGCTCTGAGCCTCTAATGCGGCTGGGGGCAGGCCCCCAGCAGACACATACACACACACACACAAACACACACACAGGATGTCTGCTCCTAGCCTCTGCTGCCAGACTGTGGCCGTCAGTAGGACATCCACTGAGGGCTCCTGGACTGTGAGAAGGGAAGGCTGGGCTGAGGGAACCCCACCCCCCAGTGCACGGATTTCGTATACTGGGCTTCTAGTATATATATAAAAGCCTAAGTGACTGAACAACCAAACGGCCAGTCGTTCAGTGGGATGTGCACTGACCACCAGCGGCAGACGCTCAATTCAGGAGCTGCCCCCTGGTGGTCAGTGGGCTCCCACAGCCAACCTCCCTCGGTCCCTCCCCCCGGCCGGCAACCTCCCTCGGCTCTGATGGCCCCAATCGCCAGCCTGGCCGAGGGACCCCCATTAGTGCATGAATTCGTGCACTGGGCCTCTAGTCCTATCTAATAATAGACAAACATAGTAATTAACTGTACCTCCGACACGCTTCCCATTGGCTAGTCAGGGCAATTTGCAAATTAACTGCCAACCAAGATGGCGGCCGGCAGCCAGGCAGCTGAAGCGAACAGGAGGCTTGCTTGCTCCAGTGATGGAGGAAGCCAAGGTTCCCCGCCTGCCGCTGCCGGCCTCTGAGCTGCACTCTAAGAAACAATGTTGCAATTATAGAAGCTAAACAAACCCCAGAAACCTGCTTTCAGCCAACCGGGCCTCAGAGCTGGAGCTGCAACAGTGTTTCAATTATAGAATCCAAACAAACCCAGATACCTGCTTTCAGAAGCCAAGGTCTCAGAGCTGGAGCCGAGACTCAGAGCTAAAGCCGGTTCTCAGGTCCAGTGACAGCCATAGAAGGTAAATAAATCCCAGAATAAAAAAAAAAAGAAGAGGTTGGGAGCTTCAGTAACCCGCCAGCCTGAAAACGGCCCTCAGCCCCTCACCCAGACTGGCCAGTCACCCCAGTGGGGACCCCCACCCTGAAGGGGGTGTGACCAGCTGCAAACAGCCATCATCCCCTCATCCAGGCTGGCCAGGCACCCAAGCGGGACCCCCACCCTGATCCGGGGCACCCTTCAGGGCAAACCAGCTGGCCTCCACCCGTGCACCAGGCCTCTATCCTATATAGTAAAAGGGTAATATGCAAACTGACCCTAACAGCAGAAATACTGGGAATGACTGGTCACTATGACACACACTGACCACCAGGGGGAAGATGCTCAATGCAGGAGCTGGCCTCTGGTGGTCAGGGCGCTCTCACATGGGAGGAGCTCTACTCAGCCACAAGCCAGGCTGATGGCTGCCAGTACAGCGGTGGTGGTGGGAGCCTCTCCTGCCTCCTCAGCAGCGCTAAGGATGTCTGACTGCAGTTTAAGCCTGCTCCCCGCTGGCAAGTGGACATCCCCTGAGGGCTGCCATGCTGCCCGAGGGATGTCTGATTGCCATCTTAGGCCCAATCCCCCAGGGAGCGGGCCTAAGCCTTCAGGTGGTCATCCCCTGAGGGGTCCCAGACTGCTAGAGGACACAGGCCAGGCTGAGGGACCCCCCCTCCCCCCAGAGTGCACAAATTTTTGTGCACTGGGCCTCTAGTTCTATATAATAAAGAGGTAATGTGCAAATTGACTGTCAGCCCTTGCACAAGATGGCCATGCCCATGTGGTCACAAAATGGCTGCCCCCATGTCATCACAAGATGGCTGGCAGGGGAGGGCAGTTGGGGGTGATTGGGCCGGCAGGGGTGGGCAGTTGGGGGTGACCAGACTGGCAGGGTAGGGCAGTTGAGGGCCATGTGGCTGACCGGGGAGGGATCTCAAGTACCAGATATCAAGCTGTATTTCAAAGCCATGGTTCTCAAAACAGCCTGGTACTGGGACATATAGAACAGTGTAATAGAATAGAGAACCCAGAAATTGACCCAAACCACTATGCTCAATTAATATTTTACAAAGGAGGCAAGAGCATACAATGAAGTCAAGACAGTCTCTTCAATAAATGGTATTGGAAAAATTGGACAGATACATGCAAAAAAATGAAACTAGGTCATCAACTTATACCATACACAAAAATAAACTCAAAATGGGTAAAGGACTTAAAAAATGTTTAAAAAATGTAAGATGGGAAACCATAAAAATCTTAGAGGAATCCACAGGCAGCAAAATTTCAGACATATGCTGAAGCAATACCATCACCGATACAGCTCTTAGGGCAATGGAAACTTGTCACAACTCTTATTCAATGTAATGGACATGGGTGGATTCACACTTTGGGAAGAGTTGAATTTTAGTAGGTGTATGTATTTTTCTTTAACAGTTATATTGTTAAAGATTAAAGGCATTGTTTACTAAGTTGCCCTTGAAATTAAAAAAAAAAAAGAAAATGTAGTTTCTGTGCATCTGGGAATTTTAAAGTTACACATCTATACTAATAAAAGGGTAATATGCTAATTAGACTGGGTCCACCAGACATCTTCTGGAAGTCCGACTTCCTTCCAGATAAAGCCATGGTGGCGGCGGCTGAGACAGAGGCAGTTAGGGGCGATCAGGCCAGCGGGGGAGCAAGCAATTAGGGTTGAGATCAGGCCGGCAAGGGGGAACAAATAATTAGGGGCGAGATCAGGCTGGTGCGGGGGAGTAAGCAGTTAGGGGGTCATCAGGCTGGCAGGGGAGGGCAGTTGGGGGCAATCAGGCTGGCAGGGGAAGGCAGTTGGGGGCAATCAGGCCAGCAGGGAAGGGTATTTGGGGGTGAGCAGGCCAGCAGGGATGGGCAGTTGGGAGCGATTGGGCCAGCAAGGGGAGCAGTTGGGAGCGATCAGACCAGCAGGGGAGCAGTTAGGCAGCAATCAGTCCAGCAGGGGAGCAGTTAGGGAGCAATCAGCCCGGCAGGCAGAGGTGGTTAGGGGTGATCAGGCAGGCAGGCAGATGCAGTTAGGGGTGATCAGGCAGGCAGGCAGGAGAGTGGTTACAAGCCAGTGGTCCCAGATTGTGAGAGGGATGTCCCCTGAGGGGTCCCAGATTGGAGAGGGTGCAGGCCAGGCTGAGGGACACGGCCACCCACCCGTACACAAATTTCGTGTACCAGGCCTCTAGTATTTAACATAAGTATTACCTTAAGCTAAGGCCATTCAAGTAAGTGCTTTTTCCCATCATGAAGAAAAACAACAACACTTTGAGTAAAATTTGAAATTCTTACATGCTCTCATAGCTACATATTATGTCAAAGCATACTATGATGTTTAAAAATCAACAAATCATATTTCAAGGAGTTTTGGGGCTAGGTCTAGCCATTCTCTATTTGGGATACAATTTTCTGGAAGAAGCCTGCACTTCCACTGTGTCTGTATTTTCACTGAACTAAAATGTGCAGTGAGTAACACATGGAGCTCTCTGCATACTTTTCCAGAGGGCCTTCCCTTACAAAATCAAAGTCACTGGAATACAATTATCCACAGCTCTTCTCCTTTCGTGTGAAGGTAATATCTATTTTTACAGGTATCGCTCCCAAATGTCAGATAGTTAAAGCACCTTTAAAATTGTTAGCTCAATGACAGGTTGGCACGTATCTTGAGGACAACAGTTTACTGATCAGTATCAACAATGAATATATAATATTGACAGTAGCTATAATCAATAAATTTCTCTCTAATGTTTCATGTTAAATATTAAAATCTACTTAAATATGTAATGTAATTATTTTAACTGATAATATGTATTGACAAAGTACCACGTGACAGGCATTATGCTAAAGCTTTTAAAAGCACTCTCTTATTTAATCTCAAAATAACCATATGAATGAAGATTGTTATGTCAATTAAATAGATAAGGAAACTAATGGTTAAGAAAAAGTTAAGTATCTGAATCAAGATTCACACAGCTAATAAGCCAAAGAGCTTGATTTCATCCCAGGTATAGTCTCCAGTAATTGTATACTTGACTACTTCAATGGAAGATGCTAAACCTGAAATATGAGTCCATCCAGGTCATTTTTCACAAAGGTTTATAGCCAACAATTAAAGTTGTGTTTTGAAATTTTTAGGCGATAGACATTTCTACTATTGTACCTGTAGCTTCTCAATTGAAATTAGGGGCAGAGATTTGTTTAATATTAAAAGCCCAGAAACATTTTAAAATCTAGTGATACCAGTTTCAACATTTTTTAAACCATATCCTACCCCTAGATACTTCATTTTTTTCCCCAATGGAAAAGCCACCCATAAAAATAATTCAAATGATAAATGAAGGAGTTGGACCAATTGTCAGACTACTTTTTTGGTGGAAGGCTTAAGGATGTTATGAAATCACATGATCATTCTCTGCTATCTGCTCCCAATTTCTCTTTTGCTCCTTTCTTTCTCTCTCTCTCTTTTTTTTTATTGATGGGTCCTTCTAATTTCTCTCCTTTTATTTTCTTTTATTTTTGTTTTTTCCATATCTCATTTTCTTTCTTCCCTACTACCTTTCCCTTGGCTATTATTTCATTGATTCTCCCTCTCCGTTAGAGGGGGAATCACCCACAGAGCTCAGAGAAAGAGAAGGAGAACTCAGAATAAAAACCTTTGTTGTTCTGTTCCTTTTCTCATTTACAATTATTTGACCCTTCTGTGTAAGCTATTTCATCTAAATATTCTTTTGGCTCTAAGGTTTAAACAAATATAATATACCATTTTGGTTCTTTCTCACCTCATCTCCTACATCTTCCTACCAAATATGTTGGATATATAGTTACTAGAAGCCCGTTGCATGAAGATTCGCGCAATAGGCCTTCCTTACCCTGGCTGCTGGCACTGGTTTTCCTCCGGCACCCGGGACCCAGGCCTTTGACCACAGTGGAGAAGCCAAGCCTCTTCAGTCTTCATTCTTCATTCTTCATTCTTCAGTCTTCAGTCTTCAGTCTTCGCTCGTGCCTGCGTATGCAAATTAACCGCCATCTTTGTTGGGTTAATTTGCATAGTCACTCTGATTGACCGCCATCTTTGTTGGGTTAATTTGCATAGTCACTCTGATTGGCTGGTGGGTATAGCGGAGTGACATCAATTTGCATGTTTCTCTTTTATTAGTGTAGATAAGACCTATAGCCTTTCTTTATATTTATCAGCCAATGACAATGTTAGCCAATATTTAGCCATTAGACAAGACCATTTTAATTTAATAAAATAAATCTTAGATGAAGTTATGTGTGCATAACTCTGGTTAGGCTATAGTTTATTTTTCTCACTTAAAACATTTTAAAAATTTTATTCTAATATATTTCATTTCACAAATGATGATTGTTACTTTTGAAATTGTATAAAAAGACAAATAGCAAATTAATAGAGTAACTTTCAATTATAAAACATTAAATAGGCTCTAATTGGATGTTAAAAGAATAAATACATTCTAGAACCATTTTAAATAGCATCTAGTAGGATATCTTTATTCACATCCATTTGGAAAGATCAACATACATTTATACATATATACCATATGAAACATGAACAGACTTACCCAATCATGTGGCATCCAGCTAATCCTTCACTAAAGGGCTTGCTACCCCCACTGCTGGAGGTATGTCCACAGCCAGTCTTCATAATGCTCTTCAGAGATTACCTTAGAAGCAAGCACAACTGCTTAAGGTCACATTTCCTTAAGCTCATATTCCCACTCCTGAGTGGCACATGTTACCGAATGACTGATAGATGTGAGAATATAAAGGTCTGCTTATCATGACCCAATTTAGGGCAACTCTAAAAAGCATTCAAGCTCCAAAAAAAACTTGTGGGGTCAGCTGAAATGTGTTAGGTCTGCCCTGCAGCTTGGCTTCCTCCCCTGCCCAACCCTGCCTCGTCTCCTCCCTTCCATAGGTGTTAGCATTCTGCATGCTTAACAAGTCCTCAGAGTGTGTTTTCTGCGAACCTGTTAAAATTATTAGTATCTTTATTATTTTATACTTAAAAATTTTTAAAAATAAATTGTTTTAAAATGATACACATACACTTTTTAAAATTCTCTCTAGTTGCAATCATTTCTGTGGTCTTTACATCATTCCAGGTTATTAAAGTGGTGGACATTTCAATACTTTATAAAAATTAAGAGTCAAATATCATTAAATGAACACACACACACACACACACACACACACACATACAATTTTACCCATGAGGATAATAATGCCATATAAATAAAGTCTAGAAATAAATAAAATGGAAAACAAATCTACAGTGTATATACAATTCAAAATTAAATGTTTCCATTGAAATGAAGATTATTTTTGCCAATAGAAATTTGAACTACAATATATCTTTACTCTTTCAACGAGAAAAATGGAGAAGGAATAAAGATGAAATGTGAACTGAACAAAAGCAAAACAATTGAAACCCTGACAGCAAGAACTCTCTGACCCATAGTCTGTGACCTTCAGATCCAAATGGGTAGTATACCTTCACACTGTCAGCGTGCCTGGAGCAGGCAGCAGGTGGTCTGAAATAACAGCAATTTGCTACAACACAGATGATAATATAAATTTATCTTCAGACATTTTCAGAAGCAAGTAATTAGAATTGCTTATGTCAGGGCATCTAGAAATAAAGACCAATTAGTAGAAAATAAAACCATTAACAGAGTAGGCACAAGGGTGGAGAAAATTTCTCTCTTCAAAACAGAGAACTAAAATAGTATTTTCTTTGCCATTGGAACATTTTCCCAATTACCATATGTGATCTAAGAAAAGCATTCCTATAGTGCAATGCATGGATACCTTTGTGTTGTATTATCCATTTTAACTATTAAGTTCACTTGGGGTACGTAGGTGTTTCTAGGACCAGTTGAAAAAAACAATGAGATATCGTATAATACTACTTCAAACGTTTTGTGTTTTTAAAGTCCATGTTCGCTGTGGATTTTGTCATTACTGGTGGTACAATGGGAATCATGTCACAATATGTTTTCATCTGAATAGTCACCACTCCAAGCCCCCAAAAGAAAATTGCCTTGGCTGTCTCTGAGAAGTTCTAATTCAAATGATTTTAGGTGTGTCTTGGCCATATTATAAGTTAGAAATACAACTCTGGCGACTCTAATCTTAAAATACAGATAGGACCATAGATTTTGGTAGATGGTGACAAATTATAAATAATTTATTAATTCAGCTCATGACTTAGTAATAGAGTATCAGACTACACTACTGCCTAAAGTAATTTCAGGTCTAAGTTTTCTATGTTAGTCATTTCCTTTGTACTTCTCCCTTGATCTACTTTGCTTGCTAAATTTCTACTTAAGTAGTGCAATTAAAAGCCCCTGAGAAGTGAGTGCTAATTAAGAGCTGACCGTATTGAAGAGGGGAGAAAGTTACAAGGGGTAGTATTTTTTTTTTGGGGGGGGGATTTTTATATAGACAAAGAAAGGTCAGTGTTGTCTTTCTAACTGGATTTCAATTAACCACCATTTTGTTTCCATCTTACACCATTAATTGAAAAAGAAGATTTACTACAAAAATTTATGCTCTGTTAGCATTTGGGCAGGAAACAAATGAGGAAGAGAAAAGCAGAGGGAGAAAGAATAGAGAGAGATAAAGAGAGTGATATGACCAAGACAGCTCAGAATAATCTGTGATAACAAATCTGAGTGGCTTGAACAAGAAAGGTGTAATTTTGTCAACACCAAATGTCCATCACAAATTGGGGAAGGATGCTTCTCATGTCATCCAGATACTCAGCCAATACCAGTGATGGCGAACCTATGACACGTGTGTCAGAGGTGACATGTGAACTCATTTTTTTGGTTGATTTTTCTTTGTTAAATGGCATTTAAATATATAAAATAAATGTTAAAAATATAAATCTTTGTTTTACTATGGTTGCAAATATAAAAAAATTTCTATATGTGACACGGCACCAGAGTTAAGTTAGGGTTTTTCAAAATGCTAACACGCCGAGCTCAAAAGGTTCACCATCACTGGCCTATACCATCTGTAGAAGAGGGATAAGGTAAACTGCACCCCAGCTCTTAAATGCTTCTGCTCACAAGTCATTGGCCAAAGCAATTCATGTGGTCATGCCTAACTTCAAGGGACCAGTTTCCTACATGTGCAGAAAGAGAAAAACCTAAACTGTTTTGTGAAAAATTTAATGTCTATTACAGCTTTATTATTTTCAACTAGGAATATGAGATGGTCTATGTACACACAGATATATAAGGCTAGAGAAACAGATGGATTAATTGTGTTTGGAGATCATCTAAACCTCTAAATTCAGAGTCATGCACACGAGGATTGCACTTGCTCTAGAATTATTATTATTATTTGGTTAATCCTCACCAAAGGATATTTTTCCATTGATTTTTATTCACTGAGCCAAACCGGCTAGGGCTAGAATTATTTTCTAATAGGCAATTAAATTTGAAAATTTTTTTGTGTGGAGTAGTAAAACAAATAAAAACATTATTGTAAAATAAATTAGGGAGGGGTGACGAGTTCAATGTTTTATCAGTATATTCCAAGTGACTTTTATAGAAAATATCCTTACAGCTGTTTTTTATCTTAAATCAAAATGAATGTGTGTGAATATCTATATTTGAAGAGATTCAATCTACATGTACCAATCCTGCAACTCTTCCTAATACAAATATCAGTTTTGCAACTCAACAGTGTAAAATGTTACTTTTAAATATTGCTATTAATATGCTCTCAAAATTTGGTAATTTCTGCAATATTTAAAAACTTGCTTTGGAGATATAGTTTAAAACTTTTACAGTGTTTGAGGTTTATCTACAATATATTGCTTTGTTGGGGCTTGAACATTAATTGGAATGATAAAGTAGAATTTGAAGAACTATGATTATTAATGAGGAAGCAGGGAACCATGTACATTTTTAGATAATTTACAGAATCAAATGGCTAGTTAGAGCTGGCATGCATGGCGAAATCTAATTCCTGCACTCTAGTCTTAAGGTTAATGATGTCGAGAGTAAGGGTTTATATTTTAAACATCGAAGTATTGAACCTTAGGGTCTGGTAGTGTGGAAAAATGTTTTATAATTTTAGCAAAAGTAGATGTAGACTGGGTAAAGTTAATAAAATGTTTCAAAGAGTATGACTACAAAATGAAAAAGATCTTTTTAGGATCAAACTTATTTTGAATTAATCTATATGGGAATAATTAAATCATAGATTTGAGACAGTAATATGTAAACCCATCATTTAAAAAAATCTTATTCATTTACTGTTCATTGCTAATGGACAAAAAATATGGTGAGCAACACCAATATTTTCTATTTTTAAAGCTAACAATGAAAAAAATATTCATGGCAGTTTTCATTACATTATCCATATGTTTTTAAAAAAACTACACATAGGAATTATACATTTATATTATAGAACTTAAACATTGAGCAATGCTTCTTTTTATGGTAATCTCATCTATATTCATCTCAGTGAAGCAATCATAAAATAAAATTTGGAGTTTTTGTGGCAAGCATCTCAAAATCAATCCCATTTTCCCAAAGTCAGAAAAACAGCGTGACCAGGAGGAAACCCACTCTGACCGAATAAGCATTCCATATTTTTAATTTGATGGTAGCTATCTATGTCCTGTGTGGTAGATAATTTATATACTCACAACGCATGTTCCCAAGCTTTCACATACTTTAGGATGCTGAGACAATGCACTCTTTTCTCCCGTTACCCCCATGCCCTATGCTGACTGTAAACTTTTAAAACCCAGCTCTTTCCTCGGAGCATCTGGCATAAATCTCCACCCAACACGAAGAAGGAGGGGCAAATTCTGTGGTCTGCATGAGAACAGCCTGACAGCTGCCAGTTTAATCCCCTGACCATGCAAACATTTTTTCAAGGAGGGAATCCCACTTAACATGCAAGCAGTCACGCCTGATACATTTGGTTTCTTTCCACTTTAGTGATATTAATGAAACAGAGCAGCATCCTTTTTAAAAATACTTTTCTACAAAACAGTTCATAGTATAGAAAAGGAATTTTATGACTGCAAATACGTGACTAGATTTATATAGTAAGTTTGAAATTGCATATTTATAGAATGTCAATGTCTGACATTAATAACTTGAAACTATTATATTGCAATAGTCTAATAAAAACTGAGAAATTCTTAATTTGAGATTTTGAATGTAGGATGAAGTTAAGAAAAAATGGAGGTGCTATGTGGGTGGACAAAGATCATTTTTCTGCTTTTATAATTGTGCTTTATTTTTTCTTGCAGCATTCATAGCTTTCAGCAGGTAACCCTCACCACCAGGGCATCAATCTGATCCATCCTTTGATTCTGGGCAGAACTCCATTTACCAAAACTCTACTCTCAAAGGTATGACTATTTATCTTTACATGGCAGATACCATGACTCCATTCCTTTTTCTTTCTTCTTTCTTTCTTTTTTTCTTCTTTCTTTCTTCCTTTTCTTTCTTTCTTTCTTTCTTTCTTTCTTTCTTTCTTTCTTTCTTTCTTTCTTTCTTTCTTTCTTTCTTTCTTTCTTTCTTCTTTCTTTCTTCTTCTTTCTTGTTTTTATAATAATGTATTCTTGCAATTCACAAGCCTGAAAGCCAGAAATTTATACTACAAATGGAGACTTCCAGAAAGTCAAATACTATTCCCCACTTATTGCTCTGGCATTCACTCCAAAACTGTGGAAGAATTATTTTACCCGCCTCTGTGGTAAGTACCCGTAGGTAGATTGGTCATCATCAAATTAAAGCTAAGCCTATTCTGAAATATTATTTTTGTTTTTGTTAGGAAAAACTTAGAATAATTGACCATTTCTAGCTCCCTCATTGAGTTTCTGATCTGTTAATGGAGAGATGTGATTATTTCTCAGCTAAACCCATGGCATCAGAGACAATCTTGGGATAATTAGAATTTCATTAGGATCACTATCAGGTGCAATTCTTTTTTTACAAGTCTCATTCTTATTTTACATTCTCATCAGCTGTCTCAGAATAATAGTAGCTAATATACATATGATTGACCATTGTTGACTACTCTTCTAAGTGCTCTACAATTGTTAATTCATTGTGTTAAGCACTTGGACACCTTCTCAGATTTCCTTGTGGCCTCCGGCTCCAGAGCCCTACCTGTGCTGACTCTTCTCCACTCTCAGACTCAGATGAACCTCTCCACAGAGTTTCTTGAGGACATACCAGGGCTGATGACAAACAATCTGGAATTGCAGGAGAGCCAGCTCTTCATTGGGGTGAACAAGTTGGAAACAGCATATGAAGAGTGAGGAAGATAACTGTTTCTCACTTCTCTCTCCTGTGGCTATTCCTTATCCCCATCCTTCAGGTTATTCCCATGTACAGAATAAACGTGCCTGCTGAGAGACCCGTTTTGTTTGTAGGCCACTTGCTATGAAGTGATACCAGATTGATAAACATCGCATCACATCATTTTACCTCCTTTGCTGGTGCAGTTTTCTTTATTTCTATTACCACTCCTGGCCAGAACCACCAAAATAAAGGGTTAGCTTCTTAAATCCTCCCTGTGATTTTGCCCGATGTACACTGAAGCATAATATGATTAAGTAACTAACTCAGGTTAACACAGCTAGTAAACAGCAGGCCAGCATGTAAATGCAGGCCGTTTGTGTCCAGAGTGCATGCTCTTAAATCAACTCTGTATGATGTTGTCTGGACCAAGAAGCCAGCTTGGAATAAATCTCTATGTCAGTTTCATCTCCACAAGCACAAAGAATTATTAGGAGGATAAAAATATAGTTGTCTTGCATCCTGGACAATGCCACAGAAAATGTGAGAACGGACAATGCCACAGGGCATTTGGATCTGGTATCTAATTGAAATATCATTGCCAAAGGGTGTCTGCTAACTCACTGCTTCCACTGATATATAGCAGGGTAAGGTTTTTGTTGGTTTGTTTCTTTGTTTTTTAGCATGATTAGTGGCAGAATACTCTAGAAGTACCAGAAATCCATTTGAGTAAGCATATTTTGAATTACTACATTCTTTTGAATAAGCCTCTGCAAGAAATTCGACATATATTTGTTCCTGGACATATTCCTGATGCAATAACTTATAGCAAAAAAAATACCTTTATTTAATTTTAAATAATAAATCTATGCATAATGTAGAACTGAGCATTTGTTAATGACTGTTCCCATCAATTTTCCACTGTGTATTTTTATGCTGAAACTTTCCTTGTAAAAATCAAACCTAATAAATCCTCAAATTAATGTAGCAGTTCAGACTCCCGTTGG
The DNA here is from genome assembly GCF_000147115.1 of Myotis lucifugus. Lineage (NCBI taxonomy): Eukaryota > Metazoa > Chordata > Mammalia > Chiroptera > Vespertilionidae > Myotis > Myotis lucifugus. Next base: position 4,222,168 of record NW_005871123.1, on the reverse strand, counting down.
CCAAACCTAAAAAGCAGTTATAATAAACTTATAAAACAAGGAAATAGATACCTGGCTGGGAAAGTATAAAATTAATATTTGCTTACTGTGGTTTAGAACTTAAAATGTCATTATAAAAATTTTGGGAAATCCAAGAATTTGTTCATAGCTATATTTTCTCACTTATATATAATAATAAATCTGACAGTCGACTTATTATTGCAGAATAGACTATGGTTTGCCTCAAGTGTATAAAAACCATTCCATACATTCCAAATATTAATTATAGTTCTTCCAGGATATTGTGGAAGAGTCTCAAAATCCAGTTGAATTTTTTGGGAACTTAAACACCATACTCCATGTTCTTCAGGACCATAATCTAAATATTATTTTTTCAATCCTCAAACCTCTACTTCCCACATTCACATCATCAGATTTTACAATTCTTTCTTTATAGCACTTTCTCAGCTTTAATGTTTCTTTTCCATTCTCAGGGTTGCAACACACTCTGTTTTCAGACTGTAACTCAACCAAACTGGCCCTGGACATTGCAGACACTGCATTGCATCCCACAACTTTAAGGTGAAGCATTTCCCTAAATTACTATGTGAATTGCATCACCTCCCCAAGTTGTGATGCAATTCATGTCCCCTCAGAATTACAATTCTCCATTTGATCAAGAACATCAAATACATATATATTTTTATTGATTTTAGAGAGGAAGGGAGAGGAAGTAAGAGACACTAACATCAATGATGAAAGAGAATCATTGATCGGCTGCCTCCTGCATGCCCCCTACTGGGGACCAAGCCTGCAACCTGGGCATGTGCCCCACTGGGAATCTAACTTGGATCTAATGGTTCATAGGTCGATGCTCAAACATTAGCCACGCCAGCTGGGCAAGAATATCTCTTAATACATAGCTGGCTTCAAATATTTTAATCATTTTCATGAGTTCTCCTTCCCATTTAAAGCCTCCAACATTATTCTGTTGATATTCACAACCACTCAAATCCTTCAATTAAGAGTAAAAGCCAAAGACAGAGTGATATTATTATATTAGAGGCCCGGTGCATGAAATTCGTGCAGGGGTAGGGTCTCTAGGCCTGGCTAGAGATCAGGGCCATTCGGGGCCTTCCTTCCTCTGGCTGCTGGCAGCTGGCCAGGGCCTTCTTTCCCCAGCTGCCAGCTGCGGCCTTCCTTTGCTCTTAGTCGTCCCCTGGTGGTCAGCGCACATCATAGTGAGTGGTTGAACTCACGGTTGGTGGTACTCCCGAGGGGATAATTTGCATATTAGCCTTTTATTATATAGGATTAATTTATATGTTTCCCTTTTGGATATTATGTTGGGTATTCTTTAGGTATATATAAATTTTTTAGCTGACCAAATCTCAAGAAGCATAATATATAAGTCAAGTTTCCCCAAAGAAACTGATATATATCCTATTGTATCCTATCTGTGTATACATATCTATGATAATAAAAGCATAATATGCTAATTAGACCGGACAGCCAAACAACCTTCCGGACATCATTCCAGATGTCCTTCTGGACAAAGCCGCCATGGTGGGGGCCAAGGCAGGGGTGGTTAGGGGCGATCAGGCAGGCAGGCGAATGGTTAGGGGTGATTAGGCAGTCATGCAGAGTGGTTAGGGGTGATTAGGTAAGCAGGCAGGCAAGTGGTTAGGAGCCAGTGGTCCCAGATTGCGAGAGGGATGTCTGACTGCTGGTTTAGGCCCAATCCCGCAGTTCATATATATATACTAGAAGCCCAGTGCACGAAATTTGTGCATGGGTAGGTCCCTAGGCCTGGCCAGTGATCAGGGCCGATTAGGTTGCCCTCCTCCCCACATACTCCTTCCCTCGCCACCCTCATGCTGCCACCCACATGGTTCCCCGCCTCCTGGCCTCCTTGCCTCCTCTTTTCCTTGCTTCCTCAGTGCCCCATCACCGCCACTGGTTGCCCGCAATGTTCTGTGCCGCCCCCTGGTGGTCAGCGCATATCATAGCAAGCAATCGAATTTCTGGTCTCCCAGTCGAACTCCCAAGGGGACATTTTGCTTATTAGCCTTTTATTGTATAGGATAGAGGCTCGGTGCATGGGTGGGGGTCAGCAGGCCTGCCCTGATGGGGGCCCCAGATCCGGGTGAAGGTCCCCACTGCAGGGTAGGGCCAGCTGGGGAGAGAGACCACAGGTGGGTTGGAGGCTGGCCATGCCCCTGATTGGGTGGTGGTCACAGCTTGGGCAAGAGGCCTTGGGTGTTTTACAGGCCATTCACACCCCTGATCGGGGTAAGGGTCCCTGCTGGGGGGCGGGGCTGGCAAGGATGAGGGTCCATGGTCATTCTGGTCATTCTGCCATTTTGGTCTCTGGGCTTTTATTATATAGGATACTATATAAATATAGGTAGATATATTACACATAGAAACACACATACATACACAAAGATATTTATTATATGGAATTGTCCCCCGTTATTATAGAGGCTGCTAGTCCAAAAATTGTTCTGTGGACCAGCAGGCTAGAAACCCTGGAAATCAAAGACACAAATGAAGTCCAATGGTCTTAGTATTCTGGAGAATTCCTCTTGATCAGGGAGGCTATGGTCTTTTTCTATTCAGGCTTTTAACTATTAGATGAGGCTCACCCAGATCATGAAGCATGATCTGCTTACTCAAGTTCACCAATGGAAATTTTTATTCATCCAAAATCCAACCTCCAGGTCGACAGATTAAATTAGTTATGACTGTGCCTATCACAGTTATTTTAGTTTCTTTTATTTATTCCCAGGTAGCAGTAGCTAGCACCCATGCTCTGTTTAGCAGTGGATAGTTTATAACTTAGGTAACAAGCTCACAGTATGTGTTGCAGATATCTAAGAAATAAATTAAGCTTGCAATAATTTTTTTTTTGCATGGCGTAATAAAAATGTAATGGGTTAATAAAAATGCATTTTTATGATTTTTGTTTTTTATTTACCACTAGAGGCCCAGTGCATGAATTTGTGCACCAGTGGGGTCCCTTGGCCTGGCCTGCAGAATTGGGCCAAAACTGGCTCTCCGACATCCCCTAAGAGGTCCTGGATTGTGAGAGGGCACAGGCCAGGCCAAGGGACCCCACCGGTGCATGATCAGGGCCCACGCATGATCGGGGCCCGGGAGGGAACGCAGGAGGGCTCCAGGACATGTCTGGTCCATCTCGTTCAGTCCTGATCTGCCGGATCCCAGCAGCAAGCTCATCTACCAGTCAGAGTGTCTTCTTGGTGATCAGTGCACATCATGTCATAGCGACTGGTCGACCAGTCAACTGTCTGCCCCCTGGTGGTCATCACAGCAAGCAGTTGAGCGACCTTAACAAATTATTAGCATATTACGCTTGGATTGGTTGAATGGCTGACCAGATGACCGGGCATTTATCATATTAGGCTTTTATTACATAGGATATCCTTAGAAATCAATGAAAGTTACAAATACTACATGTTATAAAAGCAAATTCCTGTTTCTGAGCTCTCTTTCACATTTTTAGAATAACTTTTTGGTAATTTGCAATGCAGGGTCCAGGAGTCAGACTGCTTAAGATTTAAATCCTGGTTCTATCCAGTAGAAGAAGCTGAATTACTTTGAGCATGGCAGTTACACCCTCTTTTCTTCAATTTATTTACTGATATAAGAATATTAATATAATTTTCTTTATAGGCCATGCTGTGGACAATATGTGTACCCTTAAAACCCATTTGTTTAAATTCTAATCTCCAATGTATACAGAGTATGGCAAACATAAGTTTACAGTTGTGAGTACACAAATCACAGAGTTTATTTTTGTAATATTATTTATTGATTATTGTGTTATTTTTTATATGAACAACTATAAACTTATTTTTGTCCTACCTTGTATTTGAAAGTGGGGTCTTTGGAAGGCAATTAGGGTTAGGTTAGGTCATGAGAATGTGGCCCTCATAATTAGATTACTACTCTTATTTTTAAAAAGAAGATGAGGATGAGATAGATCTCTTTCTTTTCTTTCATGTGAGGAAACCAGGAAGAAGACTATCACCAGAATCTAATCATGATCACATCCTGGTCTTAGAATTCCCAGCCTCCAGAACAGTGAAAAATAAATGTTTGTTATTTAAGCTACTCTGTCTACCATACTTTTGTTATAATAATAGTAACCTAAGCTAAGACAAGCTGTTAGGAAAATTAAATGAGTTAATATTTGTAATGTTATTAGAAGAATAATTGGCTATACAAGTGCCATATGTGTTCTTTGATAAAAAAGAAGCAAATAAAATAATTGACCTGCATTATATAAGAGTCTTTTTAGCTGCTGTAGATTGACTTTGGAGAAGTGAAAATAGCATAACAATTTTAGCTGATTAAATTATTCAAATTCACCTTAATAAACATTTTACATAAATCAACACAATGAACTTGAAAGTTTTTTCTTAAGATGTTATTTTTTGGGGTCCTCCTTTGAAAAAGTCTATTTTTTTTCCAATTTATCTTTATTGTTGGAAGTATTACAGATGTTCCCTTTTCTCCCCCACTGACTACCTCTATTCCACTCCCATAGCCTCCCAGGCCTTCACCACACTATTGTCTGTGTCCATGGGTTATGCATATATGCATATAAGTTCTTTGGTAAAATAAGATATCTTTTTTAATTGTTAGTTTTGTTAGTGTGAGCAGCATAATGCTAGCTCATTCTAGTAGAGAAACAAAGTCATCTGTGTCTTTAAGAAACACTAGCATCCCTGGACAGTGTGGCTCAGTTGGTTGGGCACTGTTCTATGTAGCTACCTAAAGGTTGCTGATTCCTGGGTTGCAGGCTCCATCCTTAGTAGGAGGCATGCATGAGGCAGCTAATCACTGATCAGTGTTTCACTCTCACATCAATGTTTCTCTCTCTCCCTCTCCTTCTCTCTCTCTTAAAGTCAATAAAAAATTTTTTAAAATAAAGGGGCACACTAACACACACACATGAGCAGGCAATTTAATCTCTTTGGTGAGGAAAGAGTTAGGAAGTCCAGGGAAGCGGGGCTGGTGGGATATTTGCCATTGTATACACATAAAAAATTTATTAACCTGTTTTGCTTTTTCAGTTTTCATCCAGTGGATGTCATGATACATAAGCCTATATCCATGGAAAACATTTCTGGAGTGATGAAAGGCTGGGTAATGTCTTCTTTTACTGTAATTGATAGAGTATCTATAGATATAAAGAGGTAATATGCTAATTGTCTGTTGCGGTGTCCCAGTAACAAACAATTTGCATATTGACAGACCAGCATGAGGCTGCATGCGCAGCAGGGGATGGGCAGCCAGAGCCAAATTCCTGGGGGTCTGAGGAGAGTGCCTGACAGGGGCCCGGACTGCAAAGAAGGAAGAGGAAGTGGCCACAGGGATCTCTTCCAATCCCCCTGCACAAAACCCTACCCCAGCCCCCGAAACCCAAGGGGGACGGGAAGGCTGGCTGGACGGGGAGAAGACCCAGCCTTGGGGGTAGCTGCAGCCCACACCTCCAACTCCCAATCCCTTCCCCCACCACCCCTTCCAGGGGTGCCCACAACAATAGCACACTGGCAACCACCCATCAGAGCCCCCAAGGCACCTGGGTCCTGCGGCCCGCTGCTGCTGGGCCCCCTCCACTGGGGCCGGGCATGCCTCTCCTCCCTACAACTCCAGACCCAGGTGGAGGCAGGCCTGAGCGGCCCCCCAGGGTCAGATCCTTTCCCCCTGACAGCAGCAGCACCCTCTCTGCAGCAGAAGTGCGCTGAACCCTGCTGGGGGTGCGGCTAAACCTGCCCTCCTAGCCCACCTGGCTCCACCCTGGCCCGGCCCCCACCCCGCTCCAGGAGATTGGAGCCCTGCCCTGAGCAGGTACAGCTGTGAAACAACCACGTACAATTTAAAGAATTGTGCCAAGTGGGAAGGTTTGATAGTTACTCTCCCTTCAGCCTTGCCGTCCCCCTAGCACCACCCTAATGCCCTGCCAGCACCTCCAGGGACAGCCACCACTACAGGGCTGCTGGCCAGAGCCTGCCCCTCTGAGGACTGCAGAACCCTCTGCAAAGCTTCCATAGCTACAGTGCCAGGAAATAATCATGCCCTCCTCCCCTAATCAACACCTGCTACCTGTGAGGGTACCCGTGGGCTTAAGAATAACAATCCCTTCCCATTTAGACATCACTTACTTGATGAAACATTTCTAGGTTTATTAGCTCAGAACCTCCTCATGACAACCCAGTGAGGTAGGCGGAGAAGAGATTACAATCCCCATGGTATATGCGTATGCAGAAATGACGCTCAGAGAGGGAAAGTGTCAAGCACAGTGGTTCCCAAGGTGCAGCACACGCCCCACAGGGGGAGGTGGGGGGGGGGGAGGAATTTGATTTTAAGTGGGGACAATTCCAGAATGAGTTAACAGTGAATTTTTTGCATTGGTTCGAAGGGGCCTCATCTATAGCGTATCCTATATAATGAAAGGCTAATATGTAAATGACTGAATGGTGGAATGACCGGTCACTATGCTGTGCGCTGACCACCAGGGGGCAGACACTCAACGCAGGAGCTGCCCTCTGCTGGTCAGTGTGCTCCCACAGGGGGAGAGCCGCTCAGACAGAAGCCAGGCTCATGGCTGGCGAGCACAGCGGCAGTGGTGGGAGCCTCTCCCTCCTCCATGGCAATGCTAAGGATGTCTGACTAATGGCTTAGGCCATTGGGTGGGCAAACTTTTTGACTCGAGGGCCACAATGGGTTCTTAAACTGGACCGGAGGGCCGGAACAAAAGCATGGATGGAGTGTTTGTGTGGACTAATATAAATTCAAAGTAAACATCATTACATAAAAGGGTATGGTCTTTTTTTTTTTTAGTTTTATTCATTTTAAATGGGCCGAATCCGGCCCGCGGGCTGTAGTTTGCCCACGGCTGGCTTAGGCCCACTAAGCCATCAGTTGGACATCCCCCCAGGGCTCCCGGACTGCTAGAGGGCGTAGGCCAAGCTGAGGGACCCCCCAGCAAGTGTATGAATTTCGTGAACCAGGCCTCTAGTTGAATTATAATATCCAATCTCAATTTTACTAAAGAACCTACATGCCAAATTTACTAAAGAACCAGGGCCAGTAATAAATCAAGCCATGGTCAAATACTAATGCTTATAATTATATTATGCTGCCTTAACATTTTGAGATGTTTCAAAAATTTTTAAAGTTTCTCTGGATATCTAATCAAATGTACTCTCTAAAGCAGCCCCTACATATAAATCATATCTACTGTGCTGGGTCAAAAGACAAGAGCACACATATCAATCTCCTTAGGCGTGGTGGGCAGGCACAAGTAGACTAAACAAGGAGATTTATATGGCTTCTGTACTCCTCTTGCATTCAACCTCTGCTTGATCAGCAATAGATGCTGATGTTCATCTCTAATTGCTGACTCGCTCTCCAGCTCTTGTACTACAAGAGATTGGGTCACAATGACCCAGAAAAGTAAAAACCTGACAGTGAGGTAGCTCAGCATTTCTACGCAAGTATATCCTCTCAGGTTTATGCCAGACTTGGGGTCTGATTCCATACCAAGTAGAGCATTTAGGGGTGTCTCAATGCACAGAAGTAGGAAAAAAATCATAAAGTATAGTTTTGGATTTGAAGACCTTTATTATTTTTTAACTGTAGTAGGGAAAAATGTAAAGAAACTACTCTCCTATGATCACTTCAATGAAATATAAGAAGCTTCTGCAACCCCAAAATATTCCTAGCCAAAGTCGCATGTCCATGACAATGTGAGGATATTTCCAGCAACAGCAAACAGAAGGATTTTATTCTTTCCTTACTACTGAAATGTTCAACATATTTTTCAAATCAATGTATAATTATTTTTATATATTTGATACTATTCTTTTAACCTTAATGTTGCAAACCATTTAAATCTATTATTATTTTGTTAGTGAAAAAATGACCATGTTTATCTTTAACATCATCTGTTAAATGATTCCATTTATCTTTACTAATTTTAAATAGGACATTGATGAGGTACTAAATTTATGTTATACTGAGTCTAATCTAGTCTATTGATCTATTCTTTTTTTTAAAATATATTTTATTGATTTTTTACAGAGAGGAAGGGAGAGAGATAGAGAGTTAGAAACATCGATGAGAGAGAAACATCGATTAGCTGCCTCCTGCACATCTCCCACTGGGGATGTGCCCGCAACCCAGGTACATGCCCTTGACCAGAATCGAACCTGGGACCTTTCAGTCCGCAGGCCGACGCTCTATCCACTGAGCCAAACCGGTTTCGGCTATTGATCTATTCTTATGTTTACACTGTTTTTAATTTATGAAACTTTATAGTATATTTACTTTTGGTAAAACAAGGCCCCATGTTTTTATTTTTCTATTATTTTAAAATTTGATTCCTTATGTTTATTTCTTCAGATATCCTTTTGAGTCATATTTTTTATGCTCAAAAAGAACCTTTAAGAATTTAATTGAGCCCTAGCTGGTTTGGCTCAGTGGGTAGAGTGTCGGCCTGCGGACTGAAAGGTCCCAGGTTTGATTCTGGTCAAGGGCATGTACCTTGGTTGCGGGCACATCCCCAGTAGGGAGTGTGCAAGAAGCAGCTGATCGATGTTTCTAACCCTCTATCCCTCTCCCTTCCTCTCTGTAAAAAAATCAATAAAATGTATATTTTAAAAAAAGAATTTAATTGAGATTGATTGCATAGCAACTAAAAGATTAATTTAGGAAGAGTTGACAAATTTCAGTATTTTCCTAATCTAGAATAAACTATATCTCCTCATCTTTAGTAATTTTCTGTTCTTTAATAGATTTTAGAGTTTTTATGTTTGTTTTATATTGTTCTATCATGCTTTGTGTTAAGATATTGCTATGTTTCTCTTTAGTTTTTTATTTTTTATTTTTTTATTTTTATTTTTTTATTGCTTAAATTATTACAAAGAGTATTACATATCAACCAAAGGACTTGTATGCATGCATATAAGCATAACCAATGGACATAAGACACTGGGGGGTAGGGGAGGCCAGGGGATTGTCAAGGGCGGGGGAAAAAAACACATATGGTGTGTCATATGTAATACTCTTTAGTTTTTATAATATTTTGTGTTTATAGATAGGAAAGCTACTAAATTTAGTTCTGAAAGGTTTCAAATGAATTCATTAGTAATAATATCTCCAAAGATTTATAAAGTGGTAGTAGAGATATATTATTTCCTCTGTATATAATGCCTTGAGAACAGGTATAAAAAGAGTTCTCAGGCTCACTGCAATATTTCAAATTCACCCAGCACATAGAGGTCCACAGCTTCTAAGCAACTGTATTCTATGACTATTTAAATTAATTCTTCCTAGTTGAGTTATGTAAATTAATTCTTTCTAGATGAGTTATGTATTTTACATTGTTGAGTCTTCTTTCTAAAGTTTATTAAAGCACAATTCATGTCATAGAATTTAAGAGCTAGATGAAGTTCTAATAATATGATGTCTAATTCATCAAATTTTTCCCATATTTCAAATATATTAAAGTCTCTAAGAATATTTAAGTATTTTTAATTTTTTAATGAAATGCAATGATTGTTATTTTATTGTTCCAATTTCTGGGCTTCAGCTGATTGTATTGTATCACATACTCAGTTTAGCAGTTGGCCAAGGACAAACTAGAGTAATGACTCTCATTGTATAGAAATTATAAAATAGATACCAGAAAACAAACCAAAATGGTTGTGTCTGCAAGACAATTGATCTCCTCAACAGTAGATCAGTGTCTCTGGTTCCCGGAAGGTTGGACAGAGCCCAGAAGAACTATTTATCAGTTTCAAAACAGATATTAGGGAGAGGCCTAGATAACAGACTGACTAATTGAGCAAAACTTCCTCTACAAAGAATCCTAGTAGCAAAAATAATAAATGCTTCTTGTTAAGGTAAGAGATGGATTATGATTGGTACTTTTTGAGTCATGATAGTACTTTATTTATTTTTCATAATCAACTATTTTCCTAGTTATTCTCCATAGGTTATTTTAAATAATTTTTATGTATTTTTAATTTTTCAAAATATTTAAATTATGTTGACATACAATATTATATTAGTTTCAGGTGTATAATATCATGATTAGACATGTATATACCTTATGAAGTGATAACCATGAATTCACTATATATTGTTATTACTATTATTAACTATATTTGCTATACTGTACATTACGTCCCCGTGACTTTTTTAGAACTGGTAGTTTGCATTTCATAATCCCCTTCACCTTTTCACACATTCCCTCTCACAAAACAAAACAAAAACAAACTCATAGACATGGAGAACAAACTAAAAGTTACCAAAGGGAAAGGGAATGACAGGATCATTATTTTTTTTATAATTGTCACCATGAAGGAGTCAACCCCTGTAGTTTTATGATCAAGAAACAGGTCAGATACCAAAGATAAGACCTAATCACTAAGCATGGGTTAGAACAAAAAGGTCATGTTTTTGGTACAGATGGTTTAATGGGATGTAGTATTCAAGCACATTCAACAGACACATATGGTGTGTCATGACATCAGCTGAAGAAGCCTAAACCACAAAAGTTCCTTTCAAGTGAAAAAGGTGTATTGTCTCTTACCAGCAGTCTGAATGGCTAGAGTCAAAGCAATTTTCTCTTATCCTTATATCCTTACTGTCCTCTACTCTTTCAGAATAGCTTTATCTTAATCATTATTTAACTTATAATAAGAGTCACATGGGGCAAAATTAACTGTTTTTAATGTTGTCAATAAAGTATTATGAAGTTAATGTCAGTACTATCTACTCAGTCACTCAAGCTTCCCAGTTCCCCGTAATAATATGTATTGGATTTTCAATCACTTGGATGATAAAGCACATTTAAATACTAGAGGCCACCAGAACCGGTTTGGCTCAGTGGATAGAGCGTCGGCCTACGGACTCAAGGGTCCCGGGTTCGATTCCGGTCAAGGGCATGTACCTTGGTTTCGGGCACATCCCCAGTGGGGGGCGTGCAGGAGGCAACTGATCGATGTTTCTCTCTCATCAATGTTTCTGGCTCTCTATCCCTCTCCCTTCCTCTCTGTAAAAAATCAATAAAATATATTTTAAAAAATAAATAAATAAATACTAGAGGCCAAGTGCATGGATTGGTGAACCGGTGGGGTCCCTTTGCCTGGCCTGCACCCTCTCACAATCTGGGACCCCTCAGGGGATTTTGGATAGCTGGTTTTGGCCCAATCCCAGCAGGCCCGATCCAGACAGGAGGGAGCCTGATCCTATGCATTGAGCATCTGTCCCCTGGTGGTCAGTGCACATCATAGCGATTGGTGGACCAGTGTTTGGTCATTCGGTCATTTGGTCACTTAGGCTTTTACATATATACTAGAGGCCTGGTGCACGAAATTCGTGCACTGGTGGGTGGGGGTCCCTCAGCCCAGCCTGTCCCCTCTCACAGTCCAGGAGCCCTCAGGGGATGTCCTACTGACGGCTTAAGCCACAGTCTGGCCGCAGAGGCTTGGAGCAGGTGCCCCAGTGTGTGTGTGTGTGTGTGTGTGTGTGTGTCTGTCTGCTGGGGGCCTTCCCCCAGCTGCGTCTGAGGCTGGAAGCAGGTGCCCGTGTGTGTGTGTGTGTGTGTGTGTGTGTGTGTGTGTGTGTTTGTATGTGTCCACTGGGGGCCTTTCCCCAGCTGCACCACAGAGGCTTGGAGCAGGTGCCCCGTGTGTATGTGTGTGTGTGTGTTTGTGTGTGTGTGTGTGTGTGTGTGTGTATGTGTGTCCGCT
>NW_005871123.1:4148015-4209712 GCF_000147115.1 Myotis lucifugus | reverse complement strand
CCCCAGCCATGTCAGAGGCTCGGAGCAGGCGTGCCTCTGTGTTGATCTCTCAGGCTTGGGTGGACCCTGGCCTCTCCTCCTGAGCTGGTCGCAACTGTGACAGAGTCTCGACCTCATTTGCATATTACTTCTATATCTCTAGATCTAGATCTAGATATAGATATATAGATAGGAGGCCCTCCATTATCTGGCAACTGCCTTATTCAGGCCCCAACACTTGGATGAGATGTAGCAGTTGTATTGACTGTCAGAAAAAATAAAAGATAATTTAAAGGTACAGAATGGAGCAAACTTCAAGAACTCAGATTATCAAGAAGGCTGCAACTTGATTAGTAATAAAAACCATATCAAAGACTTATTCTACATATGCAGGTGGGTGGGTGAAACCAAAGGTGAGGATAGCAATCAGAAATAGGTGGCTATATGTTCAGTCTTATTTCTAACCATTCATTCATATGCACTTCATGATCTAGCATGCTATTTTATGACTTTATGTCTTTGTTGATGTGGTCTCCTCTTGAGAGGCTGTTGTCATTTGGCCAGCATGGTGAACTCCTACTGATCTTTTAAGCTAAACTCTGATAAAGGTTTTGCGAACTCTTTTTTACTCCTTGCCAGAGAAAACCTGACACTCACTTCCTGACACCACCTCAGCTAATACCTATAGCTGTGATGGCGAACCTATGACACGTGTGTCAGAGGTGACATGCGAACTCATTTTTTGGTTGATTTTTCTTTGTTAAATGGCATTTAAATATATAAAATAAATATCAAAAATATAAATCTTTGTTTTACTATGGTTGCAAATATCAAAAAATTTCTATATGTGACACGGCACCAGAGTTAAGTTAGGGTTTTTCAAAATGCTGACACGCCGAGCTCAAAAGGTTCGCCATCACTGACCTATAGGCATTACATGGAGGAGACTAAAGAATGACTCTAACAATCTACATATAATTGAAATAAGATTTCCCTAAAAGATTTAAACTATGACATTAATGTTTAGTGAATTACACCACAGTCACAATAAGGAGTCAGAATAACTTCTGGGCTATGAAGATTCCACACTAATTGAATTGTTGTATTAGTTCAGAGTGAAAAGGGAATTTGAATGGAAAGGAATGTGATTCACTCTCTTGATAAATTCTTTGGTGGATGAGGAGGATGGACCTAGAGATCAGGAGAAGTGAAGAAAAATAAAAGGCAAAAGATAACTGAACATAATGGTGTGAATCTTAATAGAGGAGAACATTTTATTAATCAGGTATGTAATAATCATCATGGTGAGGAAATGGAGTTGGAAAAACACAGGCCTACTTTGTGACCATCGGGAAAGTGAGTTCAAATCTGAAAGATGCAGAGAAAGTGGTATACTCAAGCAAGAGCTAGGTTTCAACTATGAGCAATGTAGGAAAACTAGCTGGCATATAATTTGTGACTCTTGGTTAAATTTAATTCCAATAGATTATTGAACATGAGCCAGTGGACAGAGGATGTGTTTCAACCTGTTTGGAATGGTCTTTGCCATGTAATAGAAATTCTATGAAGACTTTTCCTGCTGGGACTACATCAGCATCTCCACCAGGATTTGTAGAAATGCACAAAATAGACATATACAGATAAGTAACAAACAGCAATAGTCTCTTGCTCTGATACTCTGCTCACAAGGCAATATTCTAACAATGTGGCTTTAAAAAATCTTTATTGTTGAAAGTTTTACATAGGTCCCCTTTTCCTCCATTAGCCTCTTCCAGCTCACTCCCATCCCCTTCCTCCTTCCCCTCCCGCCTGACAGGCCTTACAACAAGGATGGACCTGGAGAGTATTATGTTAAGTGAAATAAGCCAATCAGAGAAAGATAACAATGTGGCTTTTAATACAGCTTGCATACAAGGAGAAAAATATGCTTGGAAAATGAATACAAATGTCTAAACTTCATAAAATTTCATTTCTTTCTCTAAATTAAGGAATTTATATACTTTGGTTTTATACACCAGTGTTTTGTGAACATTGTCAGAGCAAATTGGAAACTCTAGAGGATCATTTCTGGAATATTGAAAAGATCCCTTTTCAGGAATGGCCAGATTATGAGCCAACTATGGACTTACTTCTATTTAGTAATAACAATTCTGTTATTACTACATTAAGAAACTATTGGATAAATGCCCTGTTACCCTGAAAATAAATATATTTTTCATGTGTCATGCCTGCCAATCTGTGATGTTTAGAGATCAGAAGTGTGTCTTAATCTCTTTTATATTCACAGCATTTAGTGCAGTACCTGATATGTGTTAAGCAAACATTTAATAGCTTAATGAAAAAAATTGAACAGTGCTATGGACTGAATGTTTGTGTTTCCCCAAAATTCATATTTAAAATTTAATCCCTAATGTAATGGTGTTTGGAGGTGGGGTTTGGGGAAAGCTATTAGGTCATGAGTGGAGAGCCCTTATTAATGAGGTAATGCCCTTATAAAAGAGACCCCAGAGAATTCTCAACCCCTTCTTCTGTGTGAGATTACATAGAAAAGACTGCTGTATAGACATGACACTGAATCTGCCAGCACCTTGATCCTATATGTCCCTGTATCTAGAAATGTGAGAAATAAACTTCTGTTTATAAGCTACCGGGTCTGTGGTATTTTGTTATAGCAGCCGAAAGCTAATATCATTATTAAAATGGTGTTGCAGGGAAAAGAAGCCCTTTTCCATTGAAAAAGATAATAATCGCTTTAGAATCTAACAATTGCTTTCTTGGGAGTCTATGCAGCAGGCTTTTCTATGCAGCAGTTATATTGCACAGCAGGTCTGTGTAGCAGATTGCACTAAGTGACTTATATATGCAACTTGTTGAACTATGTGGTAGATTTACTTGACAGGTTGTGTCATTAGTTTTATTGTGGGACGGGGGATTTAAATTGGTGAAATAGCTGGACCTCCTCTTCCTTTAAATAGGTGAGATAGGCAGGCACCATGGCAATTTGCCCAGCTCTATCAGTGGGTGTATTAAAGTTTTTTTTTAATTAAATGGCAGATTTAATACAGATTTTGTTTAAACTGTCTGAGCTCAAGTAGTATATGTGTAGAACAGAACATATAACATATAAATGATTTTAATAAGTTGAGTTGCAAACACTAAAAGTTTTCTTCAAAATTTTTTGGTTTTTTCATCTTTACTACAGCGACTAAATACTATCCAAAATAAGAAAAGGTGTTCGTATGGATCTTTTTCAAATCAAAACACTTTATTTCCCCAAATCCAAGTAAGCTGTGGAGAGGAATTGGTGGTTTTATAGAGTTAATTAATAGGTTTTTAAATTATTATAATGTTCATTTCCATTGGTTATCTTAAAAAGCTATTTTTTAATAAGACAAGAGCAGATGCAAAAGCCTGAGTGGGACAGGAATTTGGGCTGATGACTAGAAACTGTTCTCCTAAGACATAAAGCAGGGGTCCTCAAACTTTTTAAACAGGGAGCCAGTTCATTGTCCCTCAGACCGTTGGAGGGCCGGACTATAGTTTAAAAAAAAACAACTATGAAAAAATTCCTATGCACACTGCACATATCTTATTTTGAAGTAAAAAAACAAAATGGGAACAAATACAATATTTGTATTTGCATGTGGCCCGCGGGCCGTAGTTTGAGGACCCCTGACATAAAGGCACAGAAGCCAAGTGCTGCAGAGTGCACTCTGTTAGAGTCAAACAGCAACCAACCCAGTGCTCAGCAGCAGAGCTGAGGTTATAAATTTGGGCTGGAAACATGGAGATCCAAATTTGAGAAGAAAAGAGAAAACAGGCATGGGGGGGAGGGAAGAAATTGTGAGGAACATAAGATATCAAAGCCAATTGGCCAAGATAAAGTCAAATTTAGTCAATCAGACGAGAATTATGAGCCCTCCCACTTCATGGCCAGTTCTGAACTAGTATAAAATGAAAAGTTTTAGAGAAAAAAACTATTTTCCTGCCTTCAGCAAAGATATTGTTTAGTTTGGAGGTAAGGATAAGGGGGTTAAAAATGGGCCATATAAAATTCCTAAGGGACAAGCAAGCACTAATCGGTAAAATCATAAAAGCAATTACTAGACGAGTTCAAAGCAGGGTCAAAATGTGTGTGGATTGAAGGTCAGTGTCTAGAATCAAGAGGGTCCAGACCCCTAACTCTAACTGCATAGGATCAGAACAAAAAGAAGCTTGCCAAGGCAAAAGAACTACTCTTTACATCCTGCTTTGCAAGTTAATCTTTTGCCATTAGTCAACTCATTTCCCCTGCAGTGGAGCTGGCTATCTTAATATGGGCGGGCTCTGATTTTGATGACATGACATTGTTTTGAGTTTTTTTAGTAATCATCAAATCACCATCAAGAGACATTTCTGCTTCCTCTCTTTCTGGTGGGGCTATCATGTAGCACAATCTGAAAAGAGCTGAACTACTCTTATTAGATAAATGACAACTTGCCAGTGATTTATTACATAAGGATTATGCATTCTTGCCTTAAAATATAAATTTTAGTCATCGTTATCTTTTTACTTTACTGTACTTTTTTATATTTTTTTCTCTGTAATATTCCTGAGTTTGATTTATCCAATATGTACAAAAATTTGTATCAAAGACAAATGAGTCAGTCGATGCTCGGCATATATCATAAAACATGTTTGGAGAATAGTTTTTGATGGATAGGAAACCTTTTTGGTCAACCTTGCAGTTGATTTTCAAAGGTCATTTTTTTCCAACCCAAATTCAATTAGTCTTATAAAATGTGAGTTATGTTCATCCAATTCCCAGGATAGCTTGATTCAGTAGCATGTAGAGCTGGTGATAGGTATGTCAAAAATAACAAATATACCTTCAGTTTTCTCCTGCCCATTCCACTTGATGAAGTCCAATTAACTGAAGAAGAATTTGGTCTTCTAGAGAAAATTTTAGTAACTACTGAAGTAAAAGATTATTTCCTCTGTACAATTGGGTTGGATGAATAATCAATGATTTTTTGTACCTTATGATATATTTTTATAATGTCCTTTTCATTTGTTTTTATAAAATCATAAATAAATAAAAAATTTTGTAGAAATGGCAAGAAAACCCCAAGACTCAGAATAAGCTATTGTTTTTAAATACTTTTACATGGTTTTTAATAAATTTTTCTTATATAATTTTCATAGCATAGATATTTTCAGGAATACTGAAAAATCTCTTAAGAATCATTCATTGTTTTCTGACATTTTGAGATGAAAGACATTCAACTGATAAAAAAATCTTTAAGTAAGCTAATAAAATTTTCCTCTAAAAAAGGTCCTTCTTGGTAAAGCTTGGTTGATGTCAGTATTTTATAATAAAAGCAGTATTTCACACTACTCACTGAATAGATTTCCCTGCATAAAGATCTAAAGGAAGCTATAACTATAAAAAAAGAGAGAGAGGTCTTTATAATACGAAAATGCAGAGAACTTTCTCTTCTAATAGGTCAAGCTAGTTAAGAAGGTAAAAAACAAAGAATGTTTCTTGTTTAGGATTCCACTAACTGATTTACGTAGGCTGAACATTGGACTCTAATCCTGTGACTGAGCAGTGCGCTTTTGTTTCTCCTGCCCTCCTTGCCCTGTCCTGCTGAAAACAAACATGGCTTGAGAAAATGCCTGAAAACAGTGATCTTATTGTGCCGGTCTTACTGCAGTTAGATGATTGAGAAGCACAACATGCTCTGCAGATGTAGAAGCGTGTAATTCTGAGCTTCCTCCAGGAAAGAATGAGCTTTGGTAGGCTGGAACTAAAGCTTCTGAAAAGGTGGAAAATAACCATGAATTTGCTATTACTATGGACAACTAGTTCAGATATTCACAGACAAGTTATGCATGGTGGCTAACAGCTGTTCATGATAGTCCTGCCGTAGAGTCCATATACTAGTACATTCTAATAAGAGTGAGGAGTGAAGGGTATAGCCTTCACTCTTTCTCTTTTTTCAAGAATGGAAACCATATTATAAGCATGTTATTTTTGCTTAATATCTAGTTCAATAGTTAACTTGATTTAATGAGATTTAAAAGATTATATAGACCCTTTATAAAAAAACAAACAAACATAGAGGTACACCATATTGTTTGATAAAAGTTTGATTTTTGCCTTGAAATGCATTTTATATTTTAGAAATTCCTAGAAATTTAACCCAAATTTGTATTATTTGCAAAGTTTGAGAAGTAAGTATTCCAATTTTGCCTAATTCTAAAAAGCAATAATTTTACCCATATAGATAAGTATGTCCAGTGATGAAACCCACATAAATTAGAATACCAATTTTAATTATTTATCAACAGAATTTTGGTTCAAATAGAAAATATAACACAATGGAAGTGGAAAGCATTTTTATACACTCTGTTGGGAAGTCTATTTTTTATTGAACATAGAACATTTTTAATATCTACATGGAAGCTTTCCATGTCTAAAGAAAAGTTTTCTAATAAACATCCTAAATTCTAGTTTTAATTCAGATCTATGATGTTGGCTTCAATCTGAGAAATTTCAATGCCATATATAACAAATTTTAGTATATAATATTATATACATATTGCTCATGAAGTGTCAATAGAAAAAGATGTAGATGATGATAGTGATGATGTTCATGATGAAGGGGTTGGTGTGGTGAAATTTGTGTGCTAGCTATAACTTTAATATAAATTTATTGAAATAGAAATCATGCAGTATTAGTAATTTTTTTCCTCCTCAATCATGTCTTTCAAAGTGGAAATGTCTGTCTTGACTTGAGAGGACAATTTGTTCCTATGGCCATTGGAAAAGTACTTATAGACTTAAATAATGACTGAATCTACTTGTGAACCCTGCAGGTCAATTTATAATCAGCACTTTAATTAATTACACTTTACATCCAATTGAAATAAACTTCTGAGAGTTGAGGGACTATATGTACTTTAGATAGTCTACTTAGGAGCCTTTTTACTGGCTTGTTTTGAGAATTCAATTCAATAAAGTACAAAATGTTATTGCATTTGCTTGTTTAATCATATTTCAACATCACAAGAGATAGTATTTATTATTTATATATATCCTATATAATAAAGAGGTAATATGCAAATTGACCATCACTCCAATACACAAGATGGCCGCCCCCATGTGGTCAAAGATGGCCCCCCCCATGTGGTCACAAGATGGCCGGCAGGGAAGGGAAGTTTTGGGTGATCAGGCCTGCAGGGGAGGGCAGTTAGGGGTGATCAGGCCTGCAGGGGAGGGCAGTTAGGAGCTACCAGGCTGGCAGGAGAGGGCAGTTAAGGGCAACCAGGCCATCAGGGGAGGGCAGTTGGGGGCGACCAGGCCTGCAGGGGAGGGCAGTTAGGGGCTACCAGGCTGGCAGGGGAGGGCAGTTAAGGGCGACCAGGCCATCAGGGGAGGGCAGTTGGGGGCAACCAGGCCTACAGGGGAGGGCAGTTAGGGGCTACCAGGCTGGCAGGGGAGCAATTAGGCATCAATCAGACTGGCGGGGAGTGGTTAGGGGGTGATCAGGCTGGCAGGCAGAAGTGGTTAGGGGCAATCAGGCAGGCAAGCAGGTGAGCGGTTGGGAGCCAGCAGTCCTGGATTGTGAGAGGGATGACCGACTGCCTGTTTAGGCCTGATCTGATGGGATCAGGCCTAAACAGGCAGTCGGACATCCCTTGAGGGGTCCCAGATTGAAGAGGGTGCAGGCTGAGCTGAGGGACACACATCCCCATGCACGAATTTTGTGTACCAGGTCTCTAGTGCTAAGCGACTGTTTGACCATTCGACCGGTAGCTATGACGTGTACTGACCACCAGGGGGCAGACGCTCAATACACAGGCATGGAAATATGGAACAGAGTGATGAATCTCAGAAGGAAGGGGGGATTGGGCCAAAACCAGCAGTCTGACATCCCCCGAGGGTTCCCAGATTGTAAGAGGGCAAAGGCCAGGCTGAGGGACCCCACTGGTACATGATTCCATCAGGCCTCTAGTTATTTTATAAAATACACCTTATTACAAACTACATGATGTAATAAAACATAAAATGCAAAACTAGATCCACTACATATACATTTCTGATCCATCTTCAAAAGTTGGTTTGTTTTTGTTTCATTAAGGAAAAAGATCTGGTCCTGGCTGCTGTGACTCAGTTGGTTGGAGTATCTTCCCATGCACCAAAAGGTTGAGGGTTCAATTGTGGTTAAGGCACATACCTATGTTGTGGATACAGTCTCTGGTCAGGGCAACCAATTGATGTTTCTCTCTCACATGAATGTTTCGCTCTCCTTCTCCCTTCTCTCTAAAAATCAAATAAAAAAAAAAGTTTAATTCCAGCTGTTTTGGGTCAGTGGTTGAGCACCAACCCAAGAACCAGGAGGTCACTAGTTTAATTCCGAGTCAGGACACATGCCTGGGTTGCAGGCTCAATATTCAGAGGGGGGCAGGTAGGAGGCGGTTGGTCAATGTTTCTCTCTCATCATTGATGTTTCTATCTCTCTATCCCTCTCGCTTCCTCTCTCTCTCTCTAAAATCAATAAGAACATATTATTAAAAATTATTTAAAGAAATATTTTTACAAGAAAGATCTAGTGAGTGAATGAAAGATTGCTTTAAAATATTTTTAAATGATGGTTGATAGAAAGGATAGAATCCTATATAATAAAAGGATAATATGCAAATCAACCGAATGGTGGAATGACCGGTCACTATGATGTGCACTAACCACCAGGGACAGACGCTCAAAGCAGGAGCTGCCCCCTGGGGATCAGTGAGCTCCCACAGGGGGAGCGCCATTCAGCCAGAAGTCCTGAGCCGGGCTCAAGGCTGGCGAGTGCAGCAGTGGTGACAGGAGCCTCTTCCGCCTCCACAGCAGCGCTAAGGATGGCTGTGGGGAGTAGGCCTAAGCCAGCAGTGGGACATCCCTTGAGGGCTCCCAGACTGTGAGAGGGCGCAGATCAGGCTGAGAGACTCCCCACCCCCGAGTACACAAATTTTGTGCATTGTGCGTCTAGTATAGAATATTTAAAAATGTTTTGATATTTTAATTTCAAAAAGCATTAATGTTCATAATATTGAAAAGTGTATTTCACAGAAAAATGTTAATGCACACCAGTATTAAAATTAATTTGTGTTTCTCCAAAAATAACTTACTTTCCCTTACAGAAAATTTAGGTTTGAGGTGTCTGAATTTCAACCCACCTCAAATTCAGTGTTGAGACTCACAAAAGAAATTCAAGAATACTTTTCAGTTACCTATATTTCAAATTGTATTAATGATTAATATAATTGTTCATTGTATGTAAATTTCTCATAATTAAAATTTTATACAAAATTATAAAACTATTTAAAACTAAGTAAAATGAGCCAGACTGATGTGGCTCAGTGGTTGAGCGTCAACCTATGAACCAGGTGATCACAGTTTGATTTCTGGTCAGGGCACATGCCCAGGTTGCTGGCTTGATCCCCAGCAATTCAGGTGGCAGCTGATCAATGATTCTCATCATCAACTTTTCTATCTCTCTCTCTCCTTCTCCCTCCCTCTCTAAAATCAACAAAAATGTATTTAGAAATATAATAAAACTAAGTAAAATGGTATTTATTTCTTCAAATACTATTTGTGTGTATTTCTCTTTCTATGTAATCTTTATATATGTATGTGCATATCAATTAATTCTCACCACAAGTGCTATATAAGAATAATATAATGGTTTAAATATAATATTACTTCTCCCTGGAATACAGAATAACATAGATATTGTAAATCTTTATGATTTCCTAATTCCCCAAATACTACCACTGTAACAAGTTATAAATGTTAAAATTTAAATTAAATTAATATTTTTCTGAGATATTTATCCTGAATAGTCAGCTAGACTATTTATTACTATTTTAAATAATTTGTACATGGTTGCATAATGTAAAGTAATGTATTATCAAAACTGCAAACTGATATAGGTTTGTCAACTTGGAGCAACTTGCTGGTAAAGAGATACAGTGGAGAGACTATTCTATTTTCATTGTAAAGAAAAGGGTCTCTGAAAAAGGAATATATACAAAAACGAGAAAAAAAATAAGGTGAAAATAAAAGGAATTTGTACTTTCTCTTTACAAAAAATGCTGTTATTGTGATAAATTATGTTTTCACTATGCTTAGTGGTATTATCACAGTGGATAAAATGGCTTAAAAACATGAAACTTAAATTTCAAAATTTATATTTTAGGAGAGCACCCATTCAGATCAGACCACAAATTAGCATGTAAACCAGTTCCCACCAAACAAGTCAATTGAGATGATAACGTTTATTTGTTGAAATCAATGCTGTTCTGAAAATCAGTGCTGCTTTAACACTCCACTTTATAAAAAGAATAATGGGCTAATTTATGAGTCCTGTTTTCATCCCCAAAGCAAAACCTTAATGAAAACAAAAAAGGCCATAGTATTAATTCCCTTTACAAATTAGTCTATTCTAGAAATGTGGACAAATAGGAGAAGATAGCAATGATAAATATAAGACAATGGAATCCAAAATTCTATGCCTCATTCAGCCTTATTGTCAATAAATTTGTATAAATTATCATTTTCCAGGAATTCCTGACAATCTTAACCTTTTTCCCCATTTCCAAATGGCCACCTAGGCAAAAATGGCACAACCCTAGCTCCACTGAATCTAGTGAAAGAATGGTAAATGTTATGATTAATTAGTTTTTATTTTGATAATCATTGACAAATTAACAATTAAACAATCAATTACTCCAATAAAAAGGAAAATGAAATTCCACAATGTTTCATTTATACACAAACTAATAATATCACCTGGCCAATTGAGAAAATTAAAAAGCAAACAAAAATTAAAAACAGTATCTGCAGAAAACACGATTGTTTGAAAGGCTTAACTGGCAAGTGAATTGCCCAATAACAGACATTTGATCACTTTAGGATAAACCACAATGTGGTGAGAAAAACCTAACCTTTGAGAGGGACAGAGACATGATTCACAACCTGGATTCTAAACTTGTCATCTTTTTAGTTCCTCTAAGTAAGTAACCTTTATCGCCATCTTGGAATTCGCATAAATAAATAAATGATAAATATTTCATAGGACTATTATAGTAATTAAATAATATAAGGATTATAAAAAAGTGTGACATAATGGGGGACAATGTTTGGAGAATTTTGTCAAATTTGTACATATGTGTTAGGGCTGAGGAGTGTTCACCCCCAAATTCAAAATGCATACACTGAAGCTCTAACTCCCAGTACCATAGATTGTGAGTGCATTTGGTGATAGGGCCTTTAAAAAGGTGAGTAAGTTAAAATGAGGCCTGTGGGTTGACATTAATCCAATCTATCTTGTGTCCTTACAGGAAGAGGAAGTGTCAGGAGAGACACCATGCTTGTACCCAGAGGGAAGACCAGATGAGGACATAGCAAGATGGGGACCATCTGAAAGCCAAGGAGAAAAGGCTCAGGAGAACCCAAACCTGCTGACACTTCGGTATTGAACTTTCAGCCCACAGAACAGTGAAAAGATACATTTCTGTTGTCGGTATTTTGTGTGACAAACTAATACAATATGCATATGCACAAATGGAAAATTATCCCAATGTCGGCGTAGATCCATTTGTGTATGTCATAATTATTCATTTGAAACATGCCACAGGAAAGAGTCCAAAAACTTTACATGTATTATTTCATTTCATCCTCAAAATAGCAAAAATGAATTAAGTGATATTTCAATCTCAAATTTACATAGAGGAGACTGAGTCACAAAAGGTTTCAATAAACTAAAGTCACAGAGCTAGCCCCAAACTTGAGCCCAACCTCATAATCACTATGCTCTATAAGAAATGGCTAAATTAAAAACAAACAAACAGCCCTGGCTGGTGTATCTCAGTGGTTAGAGGGCCAGCCTACACACAGAAGGGTTGCAGGTTTGATTGCTGGTCAAGGATACATACCTGGGTTGCAGGTACAATCCCTGGCCCTGGTAGGGGGCGTGTGCCAGAGGCAATGAGTCTATGTGTCTTCTCTCTCTCTCCTCCCTCCCTCCTTTTCACTCTCTCTAAAAATCAATGGAAAAAATAGCCTCAGGTGAGGATTTAAAAAACACAAAAACAAACAAACACTCAATTATGAGCATGTAGTACAAATTGAACATCGTTATTCATTGAAAATCATGAAGCCCCGCAGTCTTTGTTATAAAAGAAGAAAAGTCATATATAATTTAAACCTAATTTGGGCATATTGAGTACATGTTATTAGATCTATTTTTACATGAACTTTTCAATGCTCGTTTTCATGAGGAATGTAGATGACACATGCAATTTTTAGAACACTAAGAGTTGTTTTTAGTGTAGCCTAGACTATAATTTTAGAGTCCCTTGGCCCCATCAGTTCCAAGTATTCATTGAGTAATTCCATGAGCACAAACACAAAGAAGATATAACTCAAAAGGTATAAAAAAAGCTGACTACCTTGAACTCATGGTAAAAGGACTCAGAAAATTGTGTTTCATTTAGCTAAAGTAATGTACTAAAAGGATTTCAATAGGTCAAATATCTGAACTAATATTTGAACAGAAACTTGGTTTTATAATTTGAATTATTTGTAATTATGTATTGATTTGAAGAAGCCCTAAGGAATATAAACAATGATACAAATATTGAGCAATAATTATTATAAACAAAATTATCTAAGAGGCTAAAAGTAGCATTTTTAGTTATGAAAAATACTTATTACTAGGTGTCATTACCTTTCCTAGACTTCGTATATCTCAATGAATAAGATAAAAGTCCTTCTCTGTATTTTTTATAAATATAAATAATGGATACAAAAATTTATTTAATGTCATTACTTTTCATGGAAATACCTTTTTATTTTTTGATGGAGTAGAATGTGATTTTACCCAATAATTTTATATACATAATCATAAAGTCTAATTATTTAATTCTGCTATAACTTATCTAATCTTATTCTTTATGTGTACTAAAAATCCAGGAGGATTGTATTTTAAATATTTTATCTAACTATAAGAGTAGCACATACATTTATTAAAACTTAAATAGAACATATAGTAGTTCTTGTCATTCCTCCACCATTATGGGTCACTACTCTGTAGATATTAATGTATTGCATTTTAGTTTGGTACCTGTTTATATGTATGTATCTGTGTCCTGAAAATTTAATTCATATTCTCATTTGCTCATTAATTTAACAAACGTGTAGTAAACAACTACTCTGCCACAACTCTCTATCCTGTTGATGGAGACAAGTGTCAGATTTGAACATGTAGAGTTTGAGGTGTGTATTAAACCCTACAATGAAAAAATTGAGCAGGGATTTGCACATACAGTTGTGCAGATCAGAAGAGAAGTCTGGTCCAAATATATAACATTTGGGAGTAAACGGTATTTTAAATTGCAATGTAAGATAAAGCAGCAAAGACATTAGTAATGCTAGAAAAGAGAAGAGGCCAAGGACTGAGCCCTGAAGCACTTCAATATTTACAGGGTGAGGAGAAAAGAAAGAACCAGCAACTGTGACAGAGAAAGAACAACCAGTTAGGGAGGAGTAAAAGCAAAAGAAGGAGGTGTCTAAAAGCCAAGTAAAGTATGTTTAATCTAGTAGAAGATAATTTTATCTCTGATAAAATTTATGCTGATAGATCAAGCATGATGATAAGTAGGAACTGTCTATTGGATTTAAAATGAAGAAGGCATTGGTGATCCTGATGAGAATAACTTCATAGAGTAGTGAAGAAAACCTAGCTAGAGTGGAAGTAAGGGAGAGTGGTAGAAGATTTCGAGTGAGTGTGCATAGGCTAATCTTTCCTGGAGCTTTGTTGAAGGGATATAAAAAAAGAAAGATTGGTATTGATTGGGGGGGACATCATGCAACAAGAATAGGACCACAGTTGTTTAATGATTATTCACCTACTAACTATAACAAGAGGTTTTCCTACAGACCCTGGGGAACTGGAGAACATGTTGCAAGGAGAAAAATAAGGCTGTAAAAAGATAAGAGATGCCTCAGAACCCAGGTGGGTCCATTACTCAGAAAAGAAAGTACATTTTGAGAATAGACAAAGGACAGGAGATGCTCTGATTTGGTTGCTGTACCTGGACCCTGACCACCTCCAGGTGTTTGCCTCAGGAATGCTGACCATTCTCTGATCTCAGGAATCAGTGAAACTGTTTTTAGTATCATAGAAAATTAACTACCTTGTTATCAGACTTCAAGATCCTGGAAGGAGAACATAGACCACGGACCCAGCAGCCCTTATCCTGTCTCCTCCCCACTTTGCATGTAGCCTTTCTTCCTTATCTTCTATACTAATAAAAGCCTAGGTGGTCCTCACACGTGACATTGTCACAAGATGGCCATCACAAGATGGCCGCACGCACAGTGTGATGAGGCCTAGGGGTCCCATAGCTTCATGTGGCATGGAGGAGGCCTGTCCCAGCGTCTCTGCTGCCTTGGGTGGATGTCCCAGCATCTCTGCTGCCTTGGGTGGAGGGGCAGGTCCTGGCAGAGGAGGTGGGTCGTGACAGTGGAGGGCAGTTGCGTCAATCAGGTTGGCAGGGGAGCAGTTAGGGGGTGATGAGGCTGGCAGGCAGAAGCGGTTAGGGGCAATCAGGTAGGCAGGCAGGCGAGTGGTTAGGAGCCAGCGGTCCTGGATTGTGAGAGGGATGTCCAACTGCCGGTTATCCCCGAGAAGTCCCAGATTGGAGAGGGTGCAGGCCAGGCTGAGGGACACGCCCCCTTCCCATGCATGAATTTCATGCACCGGGCCTCTAGTCCTTATATAATCAGCCAGCTAGTAGGAGAGGTGAGAACAGAATTTACAGGATGACCTGCTTCTCTCTCTATATTACTGGCATTATTGGAATAAACACTAATATATGATTTAACCTTGTCTCTGCTTAATTTGGCACAAATAGTGAAAGGTGACTCAGACCCCTTTTGTGTCCAGTTTCAATATTTCAGGAAGATGTGAGAAATGCAGCCAAAATAAGGATTTACTTTTTTTTTTTTAATGGGAAAAAATAGCATCTGGTTGTAATGCTAGTTGAAATGATCTAAAAGGAAACAAAAGTTTGTGGTGCAAGAAAGAGGAGAGAACTATGACACCCACGAGAAAGAAAGAGGATGGGACATGCTTTAATTAGATATGTGAGAATTTAAATCTAAGAATAAGCAAGGGAGTAGAGAATATGAGGGTAGGTGTGGAGAGGGAGTTAGTCATGATTAGTGACAGTATGAAATGATCCTTTTTCATGACTGAGTGCGTGGCCTAGGGATAGGATAGGACAGGTCTGGAAGATCAAGGCTGATGTTCATCCATTTAAGATGAGAACAATTAGTGTTTTTGTTTACTCCACTCCTGTTCAGCTGATTGGGTGCAGAAAAGGAGTAGGAGAAATTTTGGATTTAGGTGGTATTGGATATGCTGTGGAGTGGCCAAGAAAGCAAAATAAGGTTTTTTTTTATTACATTTTTCTTATTTAATCTTAACTCATGAACCTCTCTTCTGAGTTTTCAAATATTCTTTAAACATGATCTCAATGCTTGTAAATAAGTACATGTAATAATATATTGAAATATTTTCTTATTTTTAAAATTGTTTATGTTTTTACTTATTATATATAACATTTTAATAATTATTGCATTTAAGAATCAAAACTGAGTACCAATCGAAAGAAGAAAAATATCCAAAAGAGCAAAAGAAATTGCAAAGACATTTCAAAGGAAAAAACTGTTTTTTTGTTTGTTTGTTTTAATATATTTTATTGATTTTTTACAGAGAGGAAGGGAGAGGGACAGAGAGTTAGAAACATCGATGAGAGAGAAACATTGACCAGCTGCATCCTGCACACCCCCCACTGGGGGTATGCCTGCAACCAAGGTACATGCCCCTGACCGGAATCAAATCTGGGACTCCTCAGTCCGCAGGCTGACGCTCTATCCACTGAGCAAAACCAGTCAGGGTGGAAAAAACTCTTTTAATGTAGATCTCTTGTATATAACAATCCAGTTCCAAAATTTAGTGCTTTCAAAAGAATTGCTATTTATTTGCTCCCACTTCTGAATTTAGATAATACTTGATGGCAATATTTTGTTTCTCCTTCAAAATATGACAGCTAAAGCAACTTGACTGGAAAAATTACTTCTAAAGTGTTTTAACTCAGCTAAGAATATTTGAAAAGATTATACTATGCCTTAAAAACCATTCATGATGGACATAATATAAATTAGATTGAATGAGTTTTTATATATTCCATTGTTTTTCAAAAATGTGTTTAAAACATTAATTTATTGGATAATTAATTTTGTTTCAATTTTGTTGGAATTGTTTTCCTATCTCCTTTAGATATATTTTGTTCTTTGTATGACCTATTAATGTGATTATTTACTTATTTTCTTTTTTATTATTAAAATACTCAAAACTATGCTTGTGCCTCTGAGCATAGTTTTGGGCATATTTTATGTTTTACAATGATGTTGGCTGCTAAGTCATCAGCCATAGTGATTTACTTCATTTTAAACAATACTTTTACAGAGATTCCCTTTGCTATGTTAACTTTCTGTGTTTATTTTAAATATGTTAAAGAGTTTTCATTTTACAGAACCTGGCTGGAGAACCTAGTGAGAGAACATGGCAAGAGAACCTGGACAGAACTTGGCTGGAGATCCTGGCTAGAACCTGGCTAGAGAACCTGGCTAGGCTGCTGATCAACTGAACGCTGTCTCTGTGTCATTCCTTCTTCGCCGACTCCGTCCACACCTTTGGGAACCCCTGGACCTGCTGGGGTTGGACCCCAACAGATGGCACCTGAACAGGGACCCTTAGCCGACCCAGAGGGCACAGCTGACTCCTCCCCAGACACCGGCACCACCATCAAGCGCAGCCCTGATGGACCCTTTGATGCAGCCCTTCAACTTGCTGACGCGTCGGGAAGCCTGTCGCCAGTGATGCCGCCCGCTAGCCAGATCAACAAGGACAACCAAACCACCTTCTTGAGGACAGCTGAAATCCCTTGACTGAAGAGGCCAGCAACCTTCTACAGGAACAAGGCTCCTTGTGCACTCCATCCACTATGTTTATAGCTATGCTCGCTATCATTGCTTGTCAGTCTTCTTCCAAGTCTTAAACAACCCAATCCGAGAGGTGGCCACTGATTTACATGTGCTATCATTTAAAAAATAAAAAAGGGGGAATTTGCCGGAAGCCGGTCCATCCTTGCTGCTTGACACAGTCGCTGCGGGGAAGAAATATCTGCACAGCATATGTTTCAAGGGACCTGGCGTATATGGCTTACTGTTCTTAATATGTTTGCTCCCCTTCTTGGCGCTATGTGTTTTAACCAAGGTCACCTCTCTGAGAAAGGTTGTTTCCCCAGGTAGGGATTTTTCCCTGAAGTTAGGGAGGGAATAAAACCCCTTAACTAAGTGCCAGGCAGGTAGTTAATCACTTTAACTATGAACAATCACCCTTAAGCTACATAATCTTTACTCCCTGGAATGGAAATAAGAAATGCCCTAACCTTTGGAATAGAAATTGATAGCATTAAAATCAACTAGTATAAATACAGATGTAACAAGACAATAAAACACAGAACCTGGCTGGAAAAAAAAAAGAGTTTTCATTTATAATTTTGTTGATATAGTTAATGAATAGGGATTCTAAAATTTCTCTTTTTTTTAGAAATACACTGAGATTTTTTTGGTAACATGATCTAAGATCATTTAATTTGAGGGTTATTTAAAACCTTTTAAAATATAGTTGTACTCTCCATGTTTGGGTGCTAGGTTTAATTTTCTTCTTTAATTTAACCTAAGGATTAGTTACTCAAATATTTTATTTTATTCTAAGAGCAGTTACTTGGTGAGATAAAGATTTCAGTATGTAACAAAAATATTGCACCAGAATCATTGCTGAGAACTAATATATAGCATCATCTCTTTTGTAGAAGTGAAATATTTTTATTCAAATTAATGGTCTGTTACTATACAATTAATTGTATTTGCAAAAATATAATCTGAATAACTCATTCACTGTAAAGTGATATAAACAACTATGATTTCATTTTTATTATGGCATAGACCAGGCATGAGCTTCTTACACCTAGAATGACTATGTGTTCTAATGCTAAATTACATATTCTTTCTCTGTGCTAAAGCTTATATATATGAATTTGATTTATTCCTCACTAATATTTAAAAATACTTTTAGAATGTATTTAGACCTAAAAAGACAGTTACATTTTATTCACAAGATGCCTCTTCCTACACGTGAAGTGTCTTGTGTTTAATGATGTAATAAATTTCTTGTGATAAAATAAATTTTAAATATTCATGTTTTTATGATTCATAAATTGTACTAATCATTTTATCCACCTGGATATAAAGCATAGAGAGAACTATATTAATCACATTGTTAATAGCATTGCAGTCCCAGGGTGTTTACTGAAATCATATATCCTCTCTTTTGACTCTCTATTTGCAGAATAGACTTCAAGATTTATTTTTACACTGTTATTGTAATGTCCATTGAAAAGCATTATTTAATTCAGTTACTAATTAATTATATTTTCTAAATTTCTAATTGATAAATTAAAATAGTTAAATGGCATACCTATATGTAATATTACAAATATCACAACTATTTTAATTGCATACTAAGAAAATGACTCATAATATTTCCATAGAATAGAAAAATATTTTCTCTGTGAACTATATATATATCTTTCTATTTTCTTGGTATGGAATTACACTTGCCACAACAAAAGCAAATTCAATATGAGGTAAATGCTTATTGGTAATATAAATAAATATATTATTGCAGGCAGGCTGACTAATAGCTAATTATTCTTATATACAAACCTCTATGATGGAATTTGCAAGGTTTGTAGATATATTTTAATGTCATTTCAACAAACATACTTCTGTAACAAGAGAATATGCTTAGACTGTGAAGATGGTTTGCTGGCATTTAGAACTATTTGAAAAGTGAAAGATGCTTTGCATTCTTCTCTGAAACATGTTCATATTTTAACTTTGCTATTATACTATGCTATATTCTACCAAGGGTCCTTATGACTTTGATTAAATTTAACTCTACAAATCCTCTCTCTCTCTCTCTCTCTCTCCCCCCATCAAAGACTAGCTTTCCCCTTAGATAATCAGCCACCCTGCAGCAGAAGATAGTAGCTAGACTAGCAGAAGATAGTAGCTAGACTTGACTAATGGTCACATGATCCGGACCTCTGGCAGGCTAAACATAACATCTTGACCTAAGTTATGCTTCAGTTCCTAAGCCATAAGGTAATGACCCCCTGGCTACTTTCCCATGAGACCAGACAGAGGGACTTGGGAACAGACATCAGAGCTGTCTGAAGAAATGATTCATTACCCTTACCTCACCTCTGCCAATTAGTTCCTAGCATAACCTTGAACTCCTAACCCATGGTGTTTTGTGATTTTGCTGTATATAATCTGTAACCTACATGCCATCAGGGAGTTCAGGCTTTTGAGCACTAGCTTCCCTTTCTCCTAGGTGGCACCATTCATCAATAAAATAGCGAATATTTCTCCACTGCAATTCTGAGTGTCTAGCGTTTAGGCTCTGCTAATGTCCAGTGGAGGAACTCTTTCTGTTCCGTAACATTTGCAACTTCATTTTTTTTACTCTAGCACTAAACATCATTTTCATCTTAAATCTTGAAGAGAGCAGTTTACCCCCTCAAATATAACAAAGTACTATATCAGAGGTGAATCTCTTTTATTTCCATCTACAGGAAAATGATACACTACATTTGATTTCTCCAGGTAAATTAATCATAGGAAAGATACATTTTATTAAGCTTCTATTCTAGAATGGCACTTTGTTAATATCATTGCTGTTGATTTTGTCTATTTTTAAAGAGCCAACATCCACCAGGAATATTTTAATGCTACCCTTATAATCCTTTCAAAAAAATCTACACATCTTACAGGTTATGTTGCCAGAGAAAATAGGATTCTTCTATGGTATCATAGGAAATGCATTTCAGTGATACATGCATAGCAGGATTGAAGTATAGTAGCAAGAATTATTGGAGCAAAAACAAAGGAAAAGCTTAGGAGATGTCTCAGATGTCTCATCCATGACCAAGAGATGCTCAGCTCTGTCTCACTGTGGAAGAAGTCCAGCTTCTGGGGCCACAGGCCAGCTCTTGTCTCCACCAAACCCAGGAGGAGGGCCAGGAACCAGAGCTGCTGTGTCATCAGCCCAGCACCCAAGGCTCCAGTAGTCCAACACCATCTCTGTTCCCATCTGGCCTACAATCTGCACTGAGCTTCAGCCCCTACAGTTGCTAAAGGGACAGAGCAAGACTTGGGCCTTTCTTAAGCTTTGATTGAGCTTGGGAGAGTGCAGGTTTTCTTTCAAACTATCCAATCTCTTTTCTGGCTTTTCACAGACTTGTGCTGGACCCTCCCCTATCCAATCCATTTCTTGGCTCTTCTGTGGTTTCATGTCCTTATCCCATCTGAACCATTTCCCAGATTTTCCCAGTTTCCTTTTTATGGCTGTTATTTTGGCTCCTACTGTTCATGCCTCATAGTTTTGCCTTGTCATCTCGCTTGTATTGAGTATGTGCCCAATAAAGGAATTTCCCCCATACTATTTATTCCTTCCCCCGTTAATCTGGGGGAAAGGGCAGTTGTTCCTTGGGGAGATTGGTGAAGCTGCCCTTTCTAGTTATTCCAGCTTAATTAGATGTGTAGCTCCATTTGCTCTGTTCCTTTCTTAATAACTACTTACCTACCTACTGTAACAATTACACACACACACACACACACACACACACACAATATCTCAGTAATTGTAAACCTAGTCTAAATATGTTAGCATGATATATTATGCGCTAGATCTGTGATAGCAGATCTCTTGACTAGAATCCTGTGTTCTTCACTTGCAACCTGTTTATCCTTTTGCAAGCTACTAAATCTTTCCAAGTTTTTAAATGCATACCTGTAAAATGAAATTTTTACTCAAGACCATTGTGAAGATTTAGAGAGATAATGTATCTAAAAGGTAATGTCTTCCTGGTACATAGTAAGCACTTGCTATATGTTAACTACTACTTTTATTGTGGTATTTTTCATACTGATAAAATTTTAAATGGAAGGTAAATATAAGATAAATATATGAATCTGTAAACATATGTATCTTTATAAAAAACTAGAGGCCCAGTGCTTGAATTGGTGCACAGGTGGGGTCCAGCCAGGCCCGCCGAACTCCCGGTCGAACTCCCAGGCAAGGGGACAATTTGCATATTAGCCTTTTATTATATAGGATTACCACAGTTTAAGGCAGTATATTACAGATGTCACAAGAGAATCTAAACAGGAAGTAGGTATTTCAAGAAGAGATCATTATAATTGACATTTTCATAAGATTCCATGAATGAATAACACCATTCCCAGTCACTGACAGAGATTTACAAGATTTTTTAAATTAAAATAATCTATGTAAAAATATATGTAAATAGATTATTTTAATTTAAAATTTTTGTAAATTATTAATTATATAAATAATTGATTGGATGACAGGTGTACTTTCAATAATATTGGTATTAATACATATTTTAAAATTAAAATGGATTTAATTTAACATATGGAAGGCTTATACTTTGATTATCTGTTATATTTGAGAACTTCATGTGTGTTTAAGAAGCAAAGTACAATTGTTTTTAAAAGTCACATGATAAAAAGTACGTGAAATACTTTTAGAAAATATTTCAATTGTTTGCCGCACAGATAATAACCTTCAGCATGTGGTCGTGAATTAAATGTAAAATAACATCAGGAGTCCTGCTTCAAGAAATAATTAGGCCTTCTGCAGAGTCATTCAGTAAAATTACATTATTGTGTTCAACTGAGAGGAGCTGTGTGGAATTGTGTTTGTAAAATATAATTTCAGGGACAGCTGGCCTGAAAAAAGGAAGAATCTTAATAATATATATGTTGCTGTGGTGGTTGGTTGTTTACTTCCCATTATGAAAGTGGTTGATAAGAAGAACAGTCATTGTTGCATGGGGAAGAGAACATAATTCAGGAAAATAATAATGTAGCTTCTCATGCAGTTCAACTGAATTTTAAAGTGAAATGTATTGTGAGCTGGAGGATTTGTGCTCCCTGCTCCTGCTCCTGAAGCTTCAAATATCTATGTGGCCTTTCTCAGTTGGCTTCTTCTTTTATTTTCCTAACTTCCCTCTTGTAATGTAAATACAAGAAAGAGAAAGTGGTAGAAGAACAAAGGATAAGCGTACAGAATAGCTTCACTTCCTCTGCATAAAGCATTAACAGGGAAATGGTACCACACTGAGATTTTATGAATAGATTGATAACAGTCTGCTCATTTAAACCAACTGGGGAGCTACTGTACGTTTCACCATTTCAAAGTCAATTTCACTTTTTCCTAAAAGCCTTCTAAATGTTTTCCACCCTTTGTCAAATAGGACAATTAATTTTATCAACATAACCTTTCAATGCATTTAAACTAACATGTGCTGAAATAAATGTCTTAATACCCTCATGATCATAAATTATACTGATAATCACATGAAATATAGGGTCTAGTATTTCATATGCAATTTACTGTCATGTAAATTAAACACAAATCAAGGGAAGATGAGGAAAAAATTTTAGTTGATTATAAACTCCAGAGAGAACTATAAGATTTCATACAATATTTAAAAATAAGTTAATTTCTGAATGGCTTTGGTTATACAAATGAATAGCAAGTAAATATTTGTAGCAATCATTCCTAAAAACATAAACATTAACAAATGCATATATTATTTATTTATTAAAAACTAAAAATATTGAGGCGATGTATTTTTATTTGCAAAAATAAAATTTGTGATTTTCAGGTAAAATACCTGAAGATAAAGTTTTACTTCTTCAGCAAATATTTTTTTGAGGCTTTTATGTGCCAGTCACTGTTCTATGCAGGGGACATCCTTCACTGATCTTCTTATGTAATAGTCAGTTAGACAGACATGAGCAGAGCGAGGACCATGGACCAGGTACAGAAGGTCACTAGGGCAGAAAGCCCTGGGTGCTGAGCAATGGGCAGAACTGGGAAAACAAGGCGCTCACCACAGGTAACCTTTCCTCCCCTAGCATATCGCTGGCCACTAGACCTCCTGACCTTCCATATCACTGGTCATGGGTTTAGAACCCTCTCCTGACCTTTCTTCCTCTGGCATGCTGCTAGTTTTATGGGTTAGACCCCCATATATAGGGAGAGTACACTTAGGGAAGTGATAAGTAAAAGTTGGAGTGGACATTACATGTTTAATGTAATATCAGTAGTGATAAGTGCAATGAAGAAAAGCTAAGCAGAGTGAGTGTTGGCAAAAAACGGCACCGGGTGTTAGACCAGTGGAGTCAGACAGGACCTTGGTTTGGCATCTTTGGTACTTGAGTTCTGCCTAAGAAAGAATTCAGATTCAAGACTCAAACTATAATAGAAAGTTAATTTAGAAAGTCACATAGGTGGAAGAAGTGAGGTCAAGAATAAGGGGTCTCAAGAAACAAGTACAGAGGCAAAAGAAAGGCCCTTGGAGCTTAGGAGAAAGAGAGAGAAAGGCAAGGAAAACGCACCTGTGAGAAGGGTGTGGGGAAAGGCACAGGCAGGCTCCATGGAGAGCGTGGGTCCTCTGCCTGGAGGCTATTTATCTGGAAGTCTCAAGGGAGGATCCCAATAGAATATTCATCAGCTTTCTAAGTGTGTCCTTTCAGGGTTGCGGTCTCTACAGATTGGTCGGTGCCAGTGCAGGGGCTCATTAATCAGTGCAGCTGGTCCTGATGTCACTTGTCTGATTTTGCTACTTTTCTAGGCCTGGAGCCTAACCTCAATGGAGGGTTAGCCGTATTTGATGCGGGTCAGAACTTCAGGGTCAGAACTTCATTGTCCTGCAGGCTTAATGCTTAAGGGCTATTTTCATGCCCCCTTGTTTGTTACTCCCCTAAGGGGGCCTAAACCATATGACTAGCAACATGCCAGAGGAAGAAAGGTCAGGAGAGGGTTCTAAACCCATGACCAGTGATATGAAAGGTCAGGAGGTCTAAAACGAATGGCCAGCGGTATGCTCAGCAGTGGTCGGCAAACTCCTTAGTCAACAGAGCCAGATATCAACAGTACAACGATTGAAATTTCTTTTGAGAGCCAAATTTTTTAAACTTAAACTATATAGGTAGGTACATTGTTATTAACTTAATTAGGGTACTCCTAAGGCTTAGGAAGAGCCACACTCAAGGGGCCAAAGAGCCGCATGTGGCTCTCGAGCCGCAGTTTGCCGACCACGCACTAGGGATGAAAGGTTACCCTGTGGCGAGCTCCTTGTTTTCCTAGTTTTGCCCATTACTAGACACCCAGAACTTTCTGCCCTAGTGACTGTGCTTGGTCCATGGTCCTTGCTCTGCTCATGTTTGTCTAACTGCCTACCACATAAGGAGATCAATGAAGAATGTATAAGTAGGTTAGTCAACGAAGGCCTCTCTGAGGAGGTGACATTTAAGGAGGGTCTTATATTTTTATCTGTTGTGGGTGTGGGATATTTTGAGAATTCTGTAATATTTTTGTTATTCTGAAATCAAGGAGAAGCCAAAGCTGCTAGATAGTCATTAGATATAAATGAAGAAATTCTGTTCTATTTATCACAGGAAATCAAATCAGGTCTCTCTGCCATATAAATAGCTGAGATTGGTAGAAATGCTTTCATTGGCTTTACTTGTATAGATAATGCTTTAAATGAAGCAGTGGAAGATATTTAGAATCCATTTTTTATTTATTATATCTCATAATCTTTGGGTCAAGAATTCAGGGAGAGCTTAGTTCAGCTGGGCTATTCTGTTCCATATGGTTTTGACTAAGGCCACCTTGGTATTCAAAGGCAGATGTGCTGGGCTGGAAGGTCCAAGGTGGCTTTACTCACATGCCTGGAGCTTTGGGAGAGATGGCTGTAGGTGACATTGGCCAGGGTCTGCCAAAGAAGGTACTGGTACCTCCATGTGCCAGTCAGGCCCATATAGTCTCAGGGGGTTCAGAATTTTTATGTTGTGGTTCAGGGCTTCCAGAGAGAGAAATAGTAAGTAGACACTCCTAGCCTGTTAAGGTCCAGACCCAGCACCTGCCCACAGCATCATTGTGGCTGTGTTACTGATTGAAGCAGTCACAGTACTCACTCAGGGAGTGTCAGGCTCCACTTCTTCACAGGAGAAGAATAAGAATTTGCAACTATCTTTAATCTGCCACACTACCCATTAAAAATTACAAAATGTACTCAAATACCATGACCATAAGCAAATTCAGCTAACGTGTTTGAATAGTTCTATAGAATTTGTTGTGTTAGTGTGTTTGTGTATAAATATTAAGAAATTATAATAATTAGAATATAATGGTAGCTATGAGTTAGCATTATAAATTAATGTTATTCTCTAAACCTAAAACAATATATGCACAGAATATGTCATGTTCACATTTCTTTTTTATTTATTTTTCCTTTTTTATTTAATTTATTGGGGTGACACTAGCTAACAAAATTATATAGTCTTCAGGTGCACAATTCCACAACACATTATCTGAACATTGTATTATGTGTTCACCACCCCAAGTCAAGTCTCCTTCCATCTCCATTTACCTCCCCTGTGCTCTCCTCCATCTCCCTCCACCTCCTTCCCCTGCATATTTTCAATATGAGTTGTATACTTTACAACTCATAAATTAAAACCCAGTCAGAGTAACATTATTTTAACCACATTGAGAGTGATGACATGAACCTGAAATGTAGCAAAAGTTAATGTACTATTGGTATTTCTCTTATAGAAA
Source organism: Myotis lucifugus (assembly GCF_000147115.1). NCBI lineage: Eukaryota > Metazoa > Chordata > Mammalia > Chiroptera > Vespertilionidae > Myotis > Myotis lucifugus. The sequence continues at coordinate 4,183,844 of NW_005871123.1, read as the reverse complement.
GGGTTTCATAGATGGTTTGTTTTTATTTCAATATTGATTTTAGCATCTTTTAATCCTTACATAAATGATATAATGCCACTTATTGTGACATAATAACCTCTTTTATTTTTAAATTATCACTAAAATTATAAATAGAGATAGCTATACAATATCAAAATTATTATGTTCCCCCTTAGAGATTGCATTACATCTGCTTGAAAATAAATTTGCAAGGCATTCTTTTGGTAGCTCTGAACTGTCAATCCAATCAGCATGGTCTCTGTTTCTGATGTCCTCTTGACAGATACCTCTAAATTCTAAACATATTACTCAACCAGTTTTAACAACAGTAACAGTAAAATCATCCTAGTATTCTCCTTAACTGTGGTAGATTTTTTATTTACTCCAACTCACTAGATCTACTATAATGGGAGAGAAAAGAATATCTGCTATAACCATGGGAATCCTTAATTTGGGGAGATATTAAGAAATTAGGGTAATTAGAATCTAATGGTAGCTATGAGTTAGCATTATATATTAATTGTATTTTCTATGCAAAAGTGCTTTGTCTAATAATATTTAAATTGCCAAGCTGTGTTATAACTTTGTTAAAAAACCTGTTTGTTAAGTGGAGCACAGGGTGCTGAATGGGAAGCCATGGTCCCACTACAGACCACAAAAGAAAATGAAATGGAGACATTTATTACTCACAGGTCCTGGAGGAGGTACATGGTATGCCTCAAGGGGTCATAAGGGGAGATCAGGGCAGGGTATAGGCAGGGAGGAAGGCAGGACGGGGGACACCCTTTGTTAGGCTGCTTTGGGGTCTCTGAGCTAAGGCCAGAATGGTCAATTCAAACCAGATTGGGGTTTTGGTAGCCTCCAGGGGAGCTTATCTAAGGGGAGCACAAATGGAAAGTACTGGGAAGCAGGGGAGACAGCTGATCACAATGGCTGTTGGGGAAGTCACATCAGAAATTCACATTCGCTTGTGACTCTGTGACTGGCTATGATGCAGGAAATGCACTTTAATAAGGGCCCAGTGTCAGTTTAAGGTCCTCACAGGTTGCTTGGCCAAACAGAACAAATGTAGAGGCAGCAATTCCAAGGAGCACCTTAGCTAGACTCCTGACAGATATCTTAAATAAGAACATGTAAAAATTAGTATCGGCTCCATTATAGCAGTTCTCTGAATTATCCAAATTCTGGTTCATGTGGACAGCAAAATTTATACTTTTCCTGAATTCATTTGAGGTTTATTAGGGATTCTTCTTTCTGTCTGAGGGGAGACAGGTCTGAGGATAGTATGTGCACTATTAACCTGGATGCAACATCCTTGTTTCAGAGATTTCTTTTATTTTATTTATTTGAAATCCCTCTGACACTAGGTATGGTTAGAGCTAAATTAGATAGAATCTTTCAAAACTTAACGTCGCATAATTTATTTTTAAGATAAAGAAGCTATAATATAGATAACTGCATGAATTGGAAAATAAAAGTTCCCTTTTTATTTTGCTACTTAAACATAATCAGAAACTGGCCCAAAGCCACTAGAAGTAAATTAAAAAAGAAACTACTCACCAGAAGCTAAGAGTGAGGCATGGAATACATTCCAAGAAAAAAACCAACTTTGCTAACACCTTGATTACAGACTTTCAGCCTCCAAAGCTGTGAGAGAATAAATTTATCTTGTTTTAAGCCAAAAAAATAAAAGAAAAGAAAGAAAGAAAGAAAGAAAGAAAGAAAGAAAGAAAGAAAGAAAGAAAGAAAGAAAGAAAGAAAGAAAGAAAAACTACTGCTCTGGCCAGCATGGTTCAGTGGTTAGAGTGTCTGCCTAAGCACTGAAGGGTCACAGGTTCGGTTCCAGTCAAGGCCTGTACTTAGGTTGCAGGTTTGATCACTGGCCCTGGTCAGGTTGTGTGCAGGAGGCAAACAATCCATGTGCCTTTCTCACATAGATGCTGCTCTATCTCCCCCTGCTTTCTACCTTCCACCCTCCTTCTACTCTCTCTGAAAATTAATGGGGAAAAATATCCTTGGATGAGGATTAAAAAAAGAGAGAGAGAGAGAAAAGAAACTACTTCCCATTCTCCTTGTGCTAGTCTCATGGATAGTCTCATTCATTCTTTAAAATATGTCTCTAGCCTGACCAGTTTGGCTCAGTGGATAGAGCGTTGGCCTGTGGACTGAAGGGTCCCTGGTTCGATTCCGGTCAAGGGCATGTACCTTGGTTGCAGGCACATCCCCAGTGGGGAGTGTGCAGGAGGCAGCTGATTGATGTTTCTAACTCTCTATCCCTCTCCCTTCCTCTCTGTAAAAAATCAATAAAATATATTTTAAAAAAATAAAATAAAATATGTCTCTAAAGTTTGACCTTGGCCAGGAAGTTAAGGAACATAATCACAATCTGTTCTTTTTGTATTGGGTGGGTCTGCTGGCCAATTCTGCCTTTGGCATTCACAGTTTCAAAGTAGCTATGCCATTAATTAATAATAATTTAAATTCCTTCTTGAAAAGAATAATAAAAATGATATCCCAACGTTTAAATGTCTAGCCATGTAATTATCTAAAGCGAAGAATAATATCTGCCTGGCTTGGTTCCACTGTTATAGGGTTATCTAGGTCTAGGTAGTTGGGAATATTTGAAAGCCTGACTAAATGTTTGTTTTCTTCCATATTGTTTCTTTTTTTCTGGGCTTTTAGCATTATCTAAGTCTAACTAGTGATGATTTGATAACAAATAATTTTTATAGGAAGAACTCATAACACTGAGCAATTTATAAGAAACACAGCATTGAGTGTCCCTTTAGATTGACCAATTTTATTTTCTAGAAGCCAAAAGTACTTTTTATAGCTGTGGATCCATGAGTATTAAAAAATAGAGCTAATTCTCACTGAGATTACTGAGTCTAAGTGCTTCTCTGTGATTAACTAATTTAATCTTCATGATACTCCCCCCCCCCCATAAGGAAGATACTTTCTTGGAGGAGAAGAAGGAGACATCCCCACTTACAAATAGGGATTTTGATCCAGAGAAGTTCACAAAGGGTATTAATGTTGTATCCTGCTACATTGTCGAATTCATTTACTAAATGTAGTAGCTTTTTAATGGAGTCTTTACAGTTTTCTATGTACAATATATCATCTGCAAATAATGAGAGTTTTATTTTCTCCTTTCCAATTCAGATTGCTTTTATTTCTTCTTCTTGTCAGATCGCTGAGGCTAGTACTTCCAGTACTATGTTGAATAAGAATGGTGAAAGCAGAAAAAGTAGCAGGATAAAAAATTAATACCCAGAAATCAATGGCATTTTTATACACCAATAATGAATTCTCAGAAAGAGAAACTAAACAAACAACCCCATTTACAATTCCAACAAACAATTTAAGATACTTAGGAATAAACTTAAACAATGAGGTAAAAGACTTGTACTCAGAAAACTACAGGACTTTGAAAAAAGAGATAGAAGAAGCAAGTGGAAGAATAAACCATGTTTATGGATTAGTAGAATTAACATCATTGAAATGTCCTACCCAAAGCAATTTACAGTTTTAATTTAGATGTTTTAAAATCCAAGCAAGCTCTCACATATAGTTTCAGCATCTACAATTACAAGGCACTTACTATGTAGCAGGATTTTTTAAGCAGTTGTACATGCCAGTCCTTTATGGTACATATCTCGAATAAAAATGTATATGGCATCATTTTTATATACCAATAATGATCGCTCTAAAAGAGAAACTAAAAATAAAATCCCTTTTACCATTGTAACAAAAACAAAAAAAAGATACCTGGAAATAAACTTAACCAAAGAGGTAAAAGATCTGTACTCGGAAAAGTATAGGGCATTAAAAAAAAAAGAAATAGAGGAAGATACAAACAAGTGTAAGCATATACTGTATTCATGGATAGGAAGAAGTAACATAATTAAAATGTCCATACTACCAAACTTTATAGATTCAACGCAATTCCCATTAAAATACCAATGGAATATTTTACAGATCTAGAACAAATAATCCAAAAATGTACATGGAACCAAAAAAGACCCCAAATAGCTGTAGCAATATTGAGAAAGAAGAACAAAGTTGGAGGGATCACAATACCAGATATTAAGCTATACTACAAAGCCACTATAATAAAAATATCCCAATACTGGCACAAGAATAGGCATATAGATCAATGGACCAGAACAGAGTTTTCAGAAATTGACCCAAACCATTATGCTCAATTAATAATTGACAAAGGAGGCAAGAACATATGATGGAGTCAAGACAGTCGTTTCAATAAATGGTGTTGGGAAAATTGAACAGATACATGCAAAAAATGAAACTAGACCACCAACTTACACCATACACAAAAATAAACTCAAAATAGATAAAATACTTAAATGTAAGATGTGAAACCATAAAAGTCCTAGAAGAAACCATAGGCAGCAAAATTTCAGACATCTCTCATAGCAATATATTTGCGAATACATCTCCAAGGGCACAGGAAACTAAGGAGAAAATAAACGAATGGTACTATATAAAAATAAAAAGTTTCTGCACATCAAAAGAAACCATCAAGAAAATAAAAAGGAAGCCCACTTTATGGGAGAACATATTTGACAATGATACATCTGATAAAGGGTTAATATCCAAAATAAGGAACTCATACAACTGAACAAAAGGAAGACAAATAATCCAATTTAAAAATTGGCAAAGGACCTAAATGGACACCTCTCCAAAGTGGACATATAGATCCCAAGAGACAAATGAAAAATGCTCAAAGTCACTAATCATCAGAGAGATGCAAATTAAAACGACAATGAGGTATCACCTCATACCTGTCAGGAAGGCTACTATCAACAAATCAATAAATTACAAGTGCTGGCGAGGATGTGGAGAAAAGAGAATTCTAGTACATTGCTGGTGGGAATGCAGACTGGTAGAGCAATAATGGAAAACAGTATAGAATTTCCTCAAAAAATTAAATATGGAATGGCCATTTGACCCAATGATCCCATTTCTAGGACTATATCCTAAGAAATCCAAAACACCAATCAGAAAGAATGTATGCACCCCTATGTTCATAGCAGTGCAATTTACAATAGCTAAGATCTGGAAATAGCTCAAGTGCCCATCAGTGAATGAGCAGATAAAAAAGCTGTGGTACATTTACACCATGTAATACTATGCAGCAGTAAAAAAGAAGATCTCTTACCCTTTGAGACAGCATGGAGGAACCTGGAGAGTATTATAAGTGAAATAAGCTAATAAGAGAAAGAGAAGTATCATATGACCTTATTCATATGTGAAATCTAATGAACAAAATAAATTGATGAACAAAATAGATTAAGAGACATAGAAGCATTAAACAGACTGGAATCTCAAGAGAAGGTGGGGGAGGATGGGAAGAGATCAAGCGATGAACTTGTATGCACATATGCATAATCCATGGACACAGACAATAGGGTGGTGAAGGCCTGTGGTGCAGGGGTGTGTGTGTGGCGGGGGGTGGGGGGGGGTGGGGGGAGGGAGGTGTGGATTGGCTAGAAGAAGTCAGTGAGGGGGGGGAGAAGGGACATATGTAATGCTTTCAACAATAAAAATTGAAATAAATAATGAAGTATCTAACTAACTAAATAAATAAGGGAGACAAAAAATCAAGACAATTTTTTTTCAAAATGGCTTTCTTATAACTTGCTAAATATCCTTTCTTGTGGATTAAAAACAACACATCAGCAATATATGCTAGTTAACTGCTAGTGTGTGTTAAGTGACTAGCACATTTTACTTAAATTGTTATTAAATAATGTAATTTTACTGTTCCAATACTAGAAGATTCAATTTGAAAAATGTTATAATTTGATATCTTGAAAGATTGGATGTTAGGTGTGAATGTAAAAGAGCAAGAATTTTAGAAACATTATCTTGGCAGATCTTGCTTTGTGAAAACACTAAAAGTTTCCCAAGGCTGGGACCATATGTTTTTCATCTTAAGTCTAGCACAATTTCTGACACATAGTAGGCAGTTAAAATATTTGTTGAATGGAAAAATGAATGAATAGCTGAACATGCTTAACTGTTCCTGCTTGATATTCAGAGGTTATTTTTAAAACTGTTAAAATGACAAATATACTCCTTGAAAACAGCAGAAATATTTTCCTTTCACAAATCTCCAAGGATTTTTGATAGGTATGTTAGTTCCCCAGTGTGCCAAAAACTTAAGCCACTATTTTCTTTTCTTTTTAAAAAAATATATTTATTGATTTCAGAGAGGAAGGGAGAGGGAGAGAGAGAAAGAAACATCAATGGTGAGAGAGAACCATTGATCCACTGCCTCCTGCATGCCCCCCACTGGGGATCGATCCCCCAAATGTGCCCCAACCAGGAACTGAACTTTGTTTGTTTTTTACCTTTAATCTTTTTAAATTTTTTATTGATTAAGTTATTACATGTGTGTCTTTATCCCCACATTACCCCCCATTCCCCCCACTCATGCCCTCATCCCCCTGTTGTCTGTGTCCATTGGTTCCATCAGTGGCTGGCCCGGCAAATGAGCATGGAGGTGAAGTTACCAGCGTCCACTTTCCTGCAGGCTTGAGCCCCTGAGCAGCCGGGGATGAGCTAGTGATCCCAACAGCCTGACAGCCAGCCTAATCTCCAGCCACCCACCGGAGGACTCAGTGCGTCCACGCTCCGAGGGCCGGTTCCTGCCTGAAACCTCGCAGCCCTCGTGGGGAAACAGCTGGGGGAGGGCACAGCTGTTGCCAAGACGACCCCTGCAGGACTGACTTCCTTCCGGTTGGTCGAGCCTTGGGTTGTGACCTTACACCCAGGGTTTTTATATAAATAGAAATGAGTGAGATCATGTGATATTTATCTTTCTCTGACTGGCTTATTTCGCTTAGCATAATGCTCTCCAGTTCCATCCATGCTGTTGCAAATGGTGAGAACTCCTTCTTTCTTTTTTTACTGCAGTGTAGCATTCCATTGAGTGGATTAAAAACTGTGGTACATCACACAATGGAATACTACACTTCGGGAACTGAGCTTTGACCTCCTGGTTCATAGGTCAATGCTCAACCATTGAGTCATGCTAGCCGGGCAATCACTGTTTTCTTTTTAATGCAAGCAGCATAGACGTCTCTGATTAAATTTTAAAGAATTTAAGATTGTACTTTCAGTTGTTATTTTTGTGGAAGTGTTAATTTAAATGTTAAAATTTCCATCTTTAAGTTTCATTGATGGTTTTAATGGTTGATGCTTTCTAGTTATAAGCAGTGTTTCTTAAGACAATTCTGCCTATTAAATATCATTTAACAATTTCTATTCATAAACCTTATAATAACCTTAAGATGTAGGTATCATAACTATTGTTCCTATTAAACCAGGCATAGAGATATTAAAGAATCTGGCCCAGTGTATTTGACTAGATACAGACCTAATTGTCCCCATATACTAGTCTTTGGTAAAGTTATTTTTTGTTGGCATTGTAGCATGTGTTCCACATTCATTGCTTTAATATATGTTATTTTAATAATTGATTCCTAAGTTACATATAATCAACTTAGAGTTCTTGCCTTAGCAAATTAATTCTTTTAAGTCTAAAAGCAAAAGTATATGGCTAAAAATGTCAATCTTTAAAATTATTTTATATAATCAATACAATTTATTTTGAATGTTTTTAAAAATAGTGTTTTCTTTTATTTTTTCAACATTCATAAGAACATCTGCCCAGAAATGTAAAAGCCTGAAGAATAAAGACAAACTAGTTTATTTTTAAGCACCGGATTTCTTTTCCATAAGGTAAATTCTTTGATTTGTTTTGTTTTCCTACTTCCCAACATGCTTACATAATCATGCCAAGATACAGGTCTAGTTGTTTATGCTATTTTAGTGTTTTTCAGGCAAAATAAAGTTTCTTTTATTTTTATACTGTTTTTTTTTTGTTAATGTAAGTCATTATACCACTAATAATTCTATAAGAAAGACTGAATTAAGGAACAAATCTGAAGCTGTTATTGTCCAGAAATGAGTAGAAAACACATGTAATGCTCTTATTACTTCTTCAATTGGTACAATTCAGATATGACTGGTGATGGGATAGGCTCTCTGAGAGCTGTAATTGTATTCCTATTATGCCATTTGGATGCTCTTTTCTGCTTGTGTATCAGTGGGCCACATCCTGGCCACAAAACATTGTTTCTTGCTGAAAGCAAGAATAGTTCTCCATAAAAAGAGAGACAAAAGAACTGCTATGTTTATATTCATTTGCATCTTTATCATTTTTATGATTTGCTTCTATTTTAAAAGTTGAATATACATCAGAGTGATTATTATAATCAAAGAAGCAGAAATAACTGTATAACTCAAAAGTTATTTTTATAATTCTGAAAATGTAACAACTGATTTAGGGGGTCAATATAAAACCCCAATTCTATTACACTCTTAGTATCCATATTTTGTCTTTAGATTGTATAGATAAACAAACATATTGACCATTTTAATCAAGATGCTACTTATTTATATAAGTCAATAAAATCCATAAATTTAGATGAAAGGACTCCCCTGATTGTGTATAGAGACAATCAATCTATAATTCGTTCCATTTGCATATTTGTGAAGTTAGAAATTAAAGAGTGAATTAAGCCCATGTTAACTACTCTCGAGGAAATTCAAAGCAGTGATGCCTAGTGGGAGACCACAGATGCCCACTTGAACATTACAGAACAAAGAGAGAGATAATCCTTCCCTATTTTAATAATTGATGCTTGTTAATGGTATAATTTGAAGATTATTGATTGAAGAGTCAGAGGTTTGGATACTGATTGGTTCTGCCATGTAATGTTTGTGACCTGTTGCCATATATTTAACGACATGGGGTCATATTTCCCTCATGGAGACTATCACATTTATTGATTTACAACTTTGGATGACTATCAAAATTTAAGTCAATACTCATGTCTTAGAGGACACCCCTCATGCAAAAAAAAATATGTTTCCCACAAAACAGCAGACCAGGAAGACATTATACTGAAGAAATAGCTAGCTTATTCAAAAGGACAAGTCTTAAAAAGACACATGTAATATTATCTTGTAGAAATTATGAGTGGCACCCTTGTAAATGTGATCAGAAGGCCATAAGAAGAAGCATATCTTATAGGTACAATATTGGGACCAATTAGACAGGATGGACAGCAGCGCTATTGGACAGTATACATCTGTTGTCACCATGTGCAGTACTGCAAGGAATTTGAGGATTACACGAAAGAGTAAGATAATTTCACACATTTTGACTTTGTCCCTAGTTGATATTTCATCTGCAGAGACACCATAAACCTGTTTTCATACTAGAGTATGAAAATAAAAAATCTAAATTTGATTAACCAAATGCTATAGCATTTAAGAAAGAAAATGTAATATTAAAGAAATAACTTTGCTTTCCAATAGTTAAATAAAGGAATACATATTATTTCTTTTTTTGTAAAAGTTGAGTCAGTCTTTAAACAAAAAATAATAAAATTTAGTGATATAGATGACAAGAAACTAATTATAACTACCACATGGATAGGTATTCTTTTATTAAGAAACTAGAAATTACAATGTTTAAGTAGTACTGAACTTCAGTGGGTATAATGTCTTACTGTTACTATAACAAACTATCTAATTATGTTGGAATGGTATAAACTTTTTTTGCCTGTTTATAAGCTCACTAGTCAATATACCCAAAAATTAGCACATTAGAGCTTTGAAAAGGAAAGCAACTTAATTGAAAATTTCTTAGAAACAAATTTCTTTATAATCTGATTTAATATTAATCTATTGTTTACTATAAAATACACCTACTTACTTTCCAGTTAAAGAGTTTTAACTAAAAATAAATAAATGATCCTTTCTTCAATAAGCACATTTAACAGAAAAGATTATAGTGTCTAGTTTTCAAATAAGCCACATGAAATGAATAAATATGATAACTGAGCACAGAACCTATATGCTAAAATCTCTGGTACACGTTATTCTCTGATGCTAGGAAGAATAAAATAAAACTTACATATAAGACATATATCAAAATTATCTAGCAGCATTTTATTTCATAAACTTGGCAAATAATTCTATTTGCTCTGAATCCTATAAAATCATTTGGTATGATTCCCATTTCAGTGGTTCCCAACCTTCTGGCCCTTTAAATACAGTTCCTCATGTTGTGACCCAACAATAAAATTATTTTCGTTGCTACTTCATAACTGTAATGTTGCTACTGTTATGAATCATAATGTAAATATCTGATATGCAGGATGGTCTTAGGCGACCCCTGTGAAAGGGTCGTTCGACCGCCAAAGGGGTCACGACCCACAGGTTGAGAACCGCTGCATTATATCATTATTTTTTTCATAATGTCTTCAAGTTTCTTTAACTTACACATGCTATTTGGAAAAGAGAAATATAGTCTCAGTGACACATGGCCAATACTATTTTAAAGGAAGCTTGCTTTTGTCTTTGGACTAGTTTATATCAGGATGGCACAGATGGGAGTGGGAGTTTGAGGGCAGCTGCCTTTAGGTTAGCAATATAGGAAGAAGTTTTTTGGGGGTCACAAAGGTAAATATATACAGTTACTTACAGTGACCACTTTGCATTTAGCCATAGGTTGTTAATGACTTCATTCCCTTGGAAATTTAAAATTTCAGAGGGCCTTGGGAGAAAAAAAAAAAAAGAAAACATTACCCAGTGCTAAAACATTTAGAAGTATTAATTGATTTTTTTCCTATAAGGCTCAAGCAATTTTATTTCTGTCCCACTGTTGTATTTTATATAATGTTGAGCTAAAATACACAAGGACTTAATCGGTATAAGCAACAGACACAGGAAAACTCAGATCTCATAATGATATGTCAAGCATGTACACAGTACTAACCATGTGCCAATAATTATTTTAAGACACATGGATGGATGATAGATAGATGACAGATAGATAGATATGTATATATGACACATGTAAATCTATAAAATATAAGTACATATAATTATCTATGCATATAGATATAAGACACATATTGTCTTAAGGTGAGCAGGGGTACAGTGAACACCAAACCTTAAAGGGAAAAACAAAGCAGGCAAGTCCATTGAATATCACAGAATTTATTATTGGGTAATTTCTTCATTGGAAGATTGTGTCAGAGCAGAAAGGTGACCCAGCAGTCTGTGCAGATTATTCTCCACTACTGGACAGTGGTTACGTATACATTTTATACTATAGCTGAACTACTAATGACTAACAAGACAAAGGAACCAAGAATGCAGTATGAGCCAGGAACCATACCTCCTGGTGGTCTTATGATGGATAATTGCTTAGACTTCACGCCCACACCTAGTTTGATATTTGTCACTATGTTATTCCGGCTGTCATTGACAGGAATCTTTATGATAACATTGTGTAAGCTTACAGGACACAGCTAATCATTAACTATGAGGTTTTGGTCCTGGCTGAGACTAGTTAGGTTAGAGTCCTCAGCATGGAAACCTGAAAGAAGTTAGGGGCTACATAAAGAGAGACAGGAACACACAGAGACAGACAAACAAAGACTAAGAGTGAGAATGTTGTTAGTGTGAGGTAAATACTATTCAAGTTCACAAATTAGATACTGGCACCAGGAGTCTAATTAGCTTTTCCAGGATTAAACAGCAAACAAGTTGTGGAGGTGGGATTCCAAATCAAAAGCAGAAGGCCTTAGAATCTACATGCGAACCTCTACACCAAACTGGCTTTCATTGCTCATTAAAACCCCAAACGTTAATAAAGAGGAAAATAGTCTAGTTGTATTCCGAAATCTGTCTGCAAGCAAAAGCTTTTAGTACAGTTGTTATTTATTTTCCCTTATTCGAAGTGATTCAAAAACATGACAGACTTCAAAATCTGTTGTACTTTAGTTTGAATCTTGACCAACACATTGCTTACCGAATATGTAATTTGGAATAAATCACTTGAAATTTCTTATTGAGCCTCAGTTTCCTCCTCTCTGAACAATAAAGAGTAATAATTTCCTTTAATTATTGTATATAAATTAAGCAGAGATCAATGCTACTGTTTGGAAAATAAAAGGTGATAATAAGTGGCATTATTATTAGTATAATTGTTGCTGTCATCATTGTCATCTTCCTTTGACATGATATGTACTTCCTTTAGACAAGGTATTAATTTTTAATAACTATATATATGTACTGAATAATGAATAATTATTCATGCTATCCTGCAACATTTTAATGAATATAAGCTTTATTGTATCAACACTCTTACTCTTTTAGAGAATATTAACACTCTATATTAAGTTGAGGAAATATGCTTTGACCTGGCTTCTAAGGAGAATTTTATGGTACATGCAGAGGTAGCCTAGAAGTCGCTTGTAAGTAAGTAATTTCTTGAGCTGCTTCATTTAATTAATACATCAATTTTCACTATAACCTTTCACCTATTATTTCTTCACTGAGCCCAAAGCTGTATTGGTGATGGTATCTATTTGGCTTCAGTTTAATATCTCATAACTTTTGTGGTTCAGCCCACATTTGATTTGATCCTTTGGATCCATCTTTTTTCTACAATGAGAAAAAGACCTGATAACTTCAGTAATTAACTGTGCTTAAATATGATTAAAGAAGACTGATCAGCACAAGAAACACCTTGTTCTGGAGCCATCTGTGAGGAGTGAAGGCCAGTTTTCAGAGATTCCCAGCTCTTCATTTAGATAGTCTCCACAATCTTGAACATCTCTAAAAAATAGAATGTTTTATATATAAAAAAATTAATTCACCATGTTTGGTGATTCTAATTTAAAGAAATTAAGAATACATTATAAATGTAACAACAAAGACTCATGTTTTCTTTCATAAGAGAAAAATTTTCTCCATAGATTCATTATAATTTCTTTTTCTTCCCCCCCCCATTTTTTATTAGTAATAACAAGAATCCTTAAATATGTATACTTTTTATGCAGATCTAAGGGTTCTAAAATTTCATTTGGTTGAATAAACACCTATGTAGTCCCTACTACTAATATTGTTAGCTATTATTTATTATATGTTTTAGATACGTTATACATTTGATTTTTAAAAGAATCCCATAAGGTAGATATTATCTCTATTAAAAAATAGAGGGAAACTAAGACCAAAGAGAAGTATACTACAAAAGGAAGAGCGTTTGCACTCAGTGAACTTTGCAATCTATAAATCTATAATGGGAGATAACCACAAACACGAATAGCTTAACACAAGGCATGCCATAAGCCCCCTATACCAGCAAACTACTTTGAATGCTCAGAGTGAGAATCACATAATATTGATTGGAGAAAGTTGGGAGTAATTGGCCTTTGATTAAACTTGAAAGTGAATATGATAAAATAAGGGAATGGACAATTGAAGCAAAGGAACAAAGTTATGAAAGCGTGAGGCATGATTGGAAATGAGTGGGTCATCATGTATAGTTGTAGTATAGAATGTTTGAGGAGATCTGTTCTGAAATTTTAGCACACATCATAATCACTCAGCAGTGGCCCCTACGATTCTCATTTCTAACAAGTGTCCAGGTTATGCTAATTCCTCTGACCAAGGGAACACTTTAAGAACCTCTAGTTTAGGGACCTACAAGTTGCTAATTTTATTTCTGGGTTACAATTGATTACAGAATGCAAAGAAAGTTTATAATTAGTAAAGCAAGATGCCCAATTTTGGTGTATAAAGTTAAAGTCCTATGAGTAAAAGGGTAAGTGAATATAATCCTGGAGGGCCTGTTGAGAAAGGATTTATCAAAATGGAGCCTGCAGTTCATATGTCTAATGGAGTGTCTGCTTAGAACTCTAAAGATGAGAGCACTGTTTATATTGGCATAAGAACAAGCTGCTTCTAAGAGCAACAATTAAAGCAACAATCAGTGCCTTAATTGTAGTAACATATCAACAACACACCCTAAATGGAGATTAGAGCAGCAAAGCAACACCATGTGACATATGCTAAGAGTACCATGTAAGCAGAGACCAGAGAAGAGTCTTTGAAGTGTATCACTTTGAAGAGATACTGGAAATGATCATGAATTGGTACAGAGCCCAAGGGTGTCTAGCTGAAATGGACAGGGGGTGTTAAAGTCCACCTCCAATTCTTGTACCCTGATACCTGACATTGAGGTGGGGTTGCAATTTTATTGGAACAAAATAATAATTTACCCAGGCAGTGCATCTTTTTCTAATTCATATTCCTACTTTAGTAGTTTATTTTTTCATTCAAATCCTTTACATCAAAGGATTTGTTAGTTCCTGAAATATGAAAAAAGAGCAACCACAACCATAGTGCTGGTACTGTAGTTGTTGGTTTTGTGACTTTAAGTAAGTGGTCTAATTCCTCTGGGTTACAATTGCCTAAAACATAAGTTGATATAGTTGGAATAGTTCATCTCAAGCACTCTTTCATCTCTGAAGTCTCATAATCTTATGTTTTAGAATAAAGGAAAAAAGTATGTGAGTAGAAAAAAATCATGAGCATTGAGGTTGGCAGATCCGGGTTGAAATCCACATCCAGTATACTCCTTTCCAAATGGCTTTGAATGCACCATTTAATCTCTCTGAGTTTCAGCTAACTCCGTTGCAAAATAGAGACAATAATTCTTACATCATAAGAACAAGTGAAACTGAAGAACAATGAGTTCCAGGGTAAATATTTTCTTAAAGTCATTGAAGCAAAAAATGTTTGCCATTATTTTTCTACCCTTGGTGAAATAAAGAATCATGTACAATAAAAATTCACACCCACCCCCAAATCAAATTCCCCCTTTACCAACCCTACAAGGTTAAAACCCAGAGCTATAATTATTTTAAAATAAAGAAAAAAGAAAAGAAAGAAGGAAGGGATGGGAAGAGATAGAAGAAAAGAAGGAGAAAGGGATACAGGGAAGGAAAGAGACATCTTAATTCTAGTAAAAAACACTTTCTCTTTATTCTAAAACTAGTGGCCCAGTGCACGGATTTGTGCACATTGAAAGGAAATTAATTAGAAGAAATATTTTAATATTGCTATTCGCCCTTTCTCTATAATAGCAGTGTTAGAGATAAAAGAAAATTAGTAAAATGTATATGAAAATAATATACAAATTGATTAATAAATAAACAATAACAACATGATATAACAAAGACATGACATAAAAACAACAAAAACATGATATAACCACAGACATGACATAAAACAACAAAAACATGATATAAACACAACAAAAATATTACATAAAAATAACAAAAACAACATTGATAAAAACAATGACTGATAAATTGATTAAACTTATTTTAATATCTCCCTGTATACCATGTTAAGATTAAAAACACTTTCAAAGTGCTTGACTAATTTCCCTTGTGATGAAATATTTACAACTTTAACGCCACACGCTCTTCAAACTGGAGAGAAAGCAGCATGTAACTGACCTGTCTGAAAATGGGTTCAAGTAGGAATATTCCTACTCTGTCTAGAGTTTAATCATTTTTATGGAATTAAATTATTGAAAAAGAAGTGCAACTGCCCTAGCCAGTATGGCCCAGTGGATAGAGCATCGGCTTCTTTCGACTTCACAGGTACATTGTGCTAATAGTTGATCTTCAGACATATTCCATTGATGATGCTGCTTTCTTTCAGCTTCAGAATGTCAATAAAAACAACCAAATTCACAATCGACAATGACAGATTGAAACACACACATGCGAATGACGCCAGGGAGAGCTTTATATGTATTGCGCATGTGTGCGTCAACACGTATTTTTAAATTACCAGTGCACATCATATGTACCAGCCGGTCAGTCAGATGGTCAGACAGACATACAGTCGGTCACTTAGCTTTTTATATACTAGTATATAGATGACAAAATCAAATCTTAGCAGTATATGACTATATAGAGCATATTGAAAGTTAGTATAAAATTAAATTGTCAACAGCTATATATAAAATGTATGACCACAAAAAAAAAAAACATAAGCAGTACAAGAAATATTTGACAGGTGTGTGTATAAAGAAAAGATTCATCATTAAAATGTCAAATTCTCAAGAACATCCTTAAAAGGATGAAAAGTGTTATACTTTTTTTTCTAGGAATACTAGAGAATTATGGGCATATAGGCTCAAACTATATTGTATTTGACTCTTGATTCCAACACTTGTACTCCAGTTATGTTACTTTGGAGCAGTTATTTATACTGTCTCAGGGTAAATACCCTCATCTATCAAATGTAAATAATACTACCTACTTCTCTAATGAGTTTGTTTCTTACTAACTGGGCAACTGCATAAAAAAATTAATTTAAATATTCCCAGCTCAGTTTTTGAGCTATCTCTCAGTATTGTCTCTTCTGAGGATTAAGTGAGACAATGTAATTAAAGTACTTGCAGGTAGTAGACATTCAATAAATATAAACATAGTTAATTTTAAAGGATTAGCTTAAAAGTGCTCAGGTTACATACAGTTAAGACATTTATGTGTGGATAACATCATTTCAATTCTTTTAACAGGATTTTAAGACTAGATTTTTAGCTCTGTCAAATTTATCTAACATATTGATGTTCAAAAACAGATTAAAGGTTAAATAAAGATAAAAATTAATTTTCTACAGATTCTGTGACTTTTCAGGGGCAAAGGGGAAACATGGCCACCTCAAGATTCACTACCATTTCTAAATGTTGGTCCTATCCAAGCAAGTAAACAGAATAACACAAGCAGTACCTGCCTAAAACACAAAAAAAGTTGGTCATCTTTGTGCGGGCCCTGAACATTGTTTTTTGGAAATCCCAAAAAGATAATAATGTCTTATCACTTTTCACAGGATTGCACCGTCTACAGTTGTGAGTCCTAAAACAGACAGTGTCTGAGAGGGAAGGTTGTCTTTCCTTCCTTCATCTTCAACTTCTAGCACGAAATCTCAGCAATGCCCTACTAGCTATGGTCTGTCATTATCTGTTTTGTAGGCCAACAGTTTATTATTATAACTGGCAGTTTTGACTAGGTCTTTTTCACCACTTGTTGTTCTTGAGTGCACTCTGTTTTCAAGATCCTAATCAAATCAAATAAAAATTTGAAAGGTCTAACCTCAGTGTGCAACAAATTACAAAGATTCAATCAACTTTTAAAAAGAGACTTAGGCCGAAACCGGTTTGGCTCAGTGAATAGAGCGTCGGCCTGCGGACTGAAAGGTCCCAGGTTCGATTCCGGTCAAGGGCATGTACCTGGGTTGTGGGCACATCCCCAGTAGGAGATGTGCAGGAGGCAGCTGATCGATGTTTCTCTCTCATCGATGTTTCTGACTCTCTATCTCTCTCCTTTTCTCTCTGTAAAAAATCAATAAAAAAATATATAAAAGATAAAAAAAAGTTAAAAAAAAATAAAAAGAGACTTAGTCAAATCCATTTTTATCTGGTATTTATCTTGTTATTTTCATGTAGAAAGCAAATAGCACATGCCATATAATAAAGTGAAAATTTACAAACAACCAGCCATATTTACTGAGACCATAAGATGTAGTAAACAGAACTAAGCACAATGAGAAACATGAAAGAAAAAAAATATATGGACACTACTTTAAAACATGGTTGGGGCTCTCTTGGGTTTCAGGGCACACAACCACAAGATTATTTAAGAATACCTAAAGATCTGTAACAGGATGTAATTCAGAACATTCACAAATAAAAACAATGTAGTGTCCAGAGGTATAAAGAGGTAATAAATGGAATCTGTAGGACAGAACATGTGAGGGAGATAAATATGTTAGGGAGATATGAATTTTAATTTATATTATAAAGGCAGAGAGAGTTGTACAAAGATTTGAATAGGGAAGGCTAAAATAGCTAAGGGAGATGAATAACACACTCTAAGTTATGAAAGTGAAAATAGGACAAATATACTAAAAAAAAACTTTTTGAAGGATATAAAGCAATTGGAAACTAAACACCCAGGTATCTAATATTAACTATACCAATGAATATGCTATTTGTTTTCTAATAAAAAGAGCTTCAAATGCAAATAAATAATTTCCCAAGTCTTTTGGTCTCTGTCACCCTTACACAGAGAAATTTGATAACTTTAGTGTAAATTTATAACACACATATGGATTATAATTCCTTTAAAAATACACAAAACAGTATGGAATTTCCTCAAAAAATTAAAAATGTAACTCCTATTTGACCCACTGATCCTATCTCTAGATATATCCTAAGAAACAAGAAACACCAATCAGAAAGAATATATGCCCCTATGTTCATAGCAGCACAATTTACAACAGCTAATATTTGGAAAGCCCAGGTGCCCATCAAAAGATGAGTGGATAAAAAAGCTGTGGTACATTTACACAATAGAATACTATGCAGCTGTGAAAAAGAAGGAACTCTTACCATTGGCAACAGCATGAATGGACCTGGAGAATATTATGCTAAGCTAAATAAGTCAGTCATAGAAAGATAAGTATCACATGATCATATGTGGAATCTAATGAACAAAATAAACTGATGAACAAAATAGACCCAGAGACACAGAACCATGGAATGGACTGATGAATTTTGGAGGAAAAGTGGGGGTGGGAATTAACAGGAAGAAATGATGCCACTAGAAAGAGGTTCCTAGTGTTAAGGAAATAACAGTTCCAGAAGAGCAAAAAGCAGATGGTGACAACTACCCACCATAAGCAAAGTAAGGTCTTCAAACTCAGTAGAAAAATGGTTCTTGTAGGAGACATACTAAGGGATCCTCCAAACCTAAATTATATGCATATATGAATAGCCCATGAACACAGACAATAGCATGGTGAAGGCTTGGGAGGGGCGGGCATGGGGAGGACGGGGTCAATGGGGAAACAACAACAAAAGGGGACATCTGTAATACATTCAACAATAAAGATAAAAAATTAAGAAGAAAATATGTTTGCCATAATGCATTTTTTTGTGAAGCCAAAGCAAAAACAAAAGTTTCTGATTGTAGTATGACCTTCAAAGTTGTTGTGTTTATGTTTATTAAAGTAATCTAAAACTAAAAACTACTTTTAACTAGGAGAACTGAATCAATAAAACATATACCAAGGTATGGATTTGAATGAATAATTTCCTCAGGGTTTTAAATGCCCACCATATGTGTCATACTGTGTATATTCCATTATTTCTTCATAATGTTTCTGGTGCATATAATAGAGGAGACAACATTTGAGTATGTGTAAGAAAAATTTTATTCCTTCTTTAGTGGTAGAATTGACCTAATCACAACTTGTACTCTTTAATTGATTCAAAACTGCTCTTAAGTCAATTGTTTAACACCTTTGGCCCATACTTTACTATAATCTCTGTTGATATATTTGTTGGAAAGACACTTTCTAATATGACATTTTGTTTTTGCAAATAGACCTGAATTGATATGAAATTTGAATAGCTGAGGAAATGCTTCTTTTTGTGCCCTATGCCACATCCCCTGGACTCGCTCCATTCCAAGCTGCATTTGTCATAAACGACAGATTATCATAGTCATCACATCCTATGTGAAACACCAACTATATTTCTCTGATTTTCAGTTATAGCGACTCAGGCAGTGCCAGCAAAGTGGCCTGTAAATACAGAGTTAACGTCCATGGACCCATCCATCAATCAGCGGAACTCAGGACTTGATGATGAAGGTCCCAGGCTCTGGATCTTCACTCATAGGTGCCTTCAACACAGTTCTTTAGAGAGAGGCCCACGGTGGGATTGAGTTCTAGTTGTTCTCAGCGGTAATAAGCATTTCCCCTTTCCTGTTGTTACTTTATCGTTATCTTCATTTCTGTTTCTAAGGATAACTCTCCAGAGAAACTACCTTTTCATTCGACCTTATCTGAAGCTCCACTTTTGATGATACAACCACTGTTAGTCCCACCTATTTTAGAATGGAATAACGGTGAGAGGGAAAACAATGGCTTATGGAGTAGCACCTAATACTTGAACTGGGTGGGGACAATGGTGATTTTACAGATTATGGAATTACCTGACTTTTTTGCATTGGAAAGCTTAGAGAAAGAGAATGACATCCTGAAGTCAGCCCCTATCAACTTAAGGAGTACTGGGAAAGTCAGAGGCTTCCATGGAAATTTGTAAAAGATCTTTAGTTCCTACAGCTGGGAGTAAACTTTGCTGTAATTCAAGCTCAGGATTTTAAAAGGAAGTGTAGCAAAATGGCAAAGGAGATGAAATGTTTGGCTTTAGTGAGTCTTCTATGCTAAAATTATGGCAAGAAAATACATAATAAGTAGGAGCCTGAGATCTGGGATGGCAATAATTGGTGCACCAAGAAGACATGGGTAGGTGAGGAAATACTAGCATCTTTGAGAAGCTAAGTGTGGCTTTCTTTAGTAAGGCAGAATTAATAGGAGGAGATGATGTCACTAGAAAGAGGCTCCTACTGTTAAGGAAATGACAGTTCCAGAATAGAAAAATAAAGAAGGTGGTGACAACTACCCACCATAAGCAAAGTAAGGTCTTGAAACTCAGCAGAAAAATGGTTCTTGTAGGGGACATACAAAGGGATCTTCCAAACCTAAAGCTTCAGTTTTTGCCTAGTCATCTTAGGCTGCTCATGCCTATAGACAAGCAAGTAAATAAATTAGTAAATTAACAGCATTATTGACCATGATTGTCCTGAGTTTCTATGCTCACTGCCATGTAACGGATGCATGGAGGAATGTGTTCACCATGGAAGGGGACCACTAAGGCATCTTATTTCTATGAGTAATAAGAGAAAAAGTCATTTGCAGCAACATTTGCCTGATAAGGGCCAAAGGTAATTAAAGACTCAGACACCTAAGGGATGAAAGTCTATGTTTCTCTTTCAGGCAAGTGGCTTATATACCGACTAGAGAACCAGCCAAGTGTGAGGGAACTCTAGGCTGGCGGTTAGAGAAGGGAGATGAATATCATTTACAGCTCGGGACCCACTGCTGTAGCAGGAACTGCAGCTTGCTACAGCCTACCTGTTTTAAATTCTTGTTTTTTTTTCAAGAGGTTGTGGCCATCTTCAACTTTGAAGAGTTATGAAAAAGTTGAACCCATGGGACAGTAACATTTCTGAGCCTGAAAAGGGATGCTGCAGTAGATAATACAGGGGTTCTGGTAAGGTCTCTAACTCAACCTACAATTTCAGCTGCATTTGTGGGAAGTTCCCATGCACTCTGGAAGCATCCCACCTCCAGTGCCTGCTTCTTGGAGATTGTTCACTCTGCACACAAGCAGGGCAGTTTGGAAGTGCCGGATAATTACTATAATGTCCTTGGGGTACAATCCTCAATAACAATGGACAGGAATTGTGGTAAAGGCCCTGGCTTCACAGACAAATTCTGAGGGTCCCCAGCATGATTGAGCCACAGTTGCCCACAGTGGTAGTAATCCACTCTTCATTGATATCTCTCCCTTCCATAGACTGTCATTTCACTCAATGTACTCTATCATACAGTCTGTCTACTCTCATTACTTCTACAATAGTTGTATTACAAACACCAAGTGTCCCTAGGTCTCCCCTTCTTGGGGATACAAGAAGTTGGTTCAAACACTAAGAGAAATATCTACCCCTTGCTATACAACACAATCTTTCCAGGAGCACCTACCTGAATGCAGTATGCTTTTAAATGTATAAATCTACAAAATCAGACATGGAGTAAGACTTTTCTGTGAGATAAAGGCAGTTAGAGCTTAAACTTTGAAAATTATAAAATTACAAATTCAAGGTGATGGCTAATAGGTTCCATTTAAAATATAACCACTTATCTCAAGAAAAAAAGGAACCTGAATAAAATTATAAGTAGGTGAGAGTATGAATAGGCATGCTATGTTAATTAATAGGAAACAGTCATTTTATCAGACTAGATATGCCCAGTGAATAAATATGAATAGTTAGAACCTTTTTATAGGAATCCTGAAGAAATATTTCTTTATATCTTATTTCTGCATATATTAGATTCAAAAGCACTAAGAGAAATCCTGGGATGACAGAATGTTAAACAGGAAGGACCTTAGAGAGCATCCAATTCCATCCCCTGTCCTTCCATCTTCCTTCTTGCCCAGGGAAAGTTATGTAGCATTAAGGTTAAACACAGACTCTGTAGCCAAATCACCTTGATTCTTGGTTAAGATCAAGTTACCTAACTTCTCCACCTTTCATTTTCTCAGCTGTGCAATGGGAATGATAACCGGAGTATCTAACGACAAGGCTATTGGAGACTTGAGCGTCTAAACACATAGGAAATCTTAGAACAAGTTGTCACACACTAAGAACATAATAAGTTTTATTATTTTTGTACTCCTTCCTTCAGCAACTGTTTCTTGAGCACCTACTACATATGTAATTTTTGACAACATACTGAAAAATATAAAGATGATTGCTGAGGCCTCTGCCTTCAAGATTCTGAGAAACTAGGAGAAAATGAACACAAGATTGCACAAGACACCACAATTGTGTGAATGAACAGATTGCCATGGAGCAGTCTTTGCCAATGAGATGACACTTTAACTATCTCTTGAAGGTTAAGAGCGCTCTGGAAAGTTGTTGCTACTTCTGCTGCTTATGGTAATGATGACAATAAATGGTAATTAATAATACAATCTTTAGTTAGTGGCTAGCATATACTGGACCCTTACAATAGTCCAGACAGTTTGTAATATCAATATATATTATTTTGTTTAATCCTCAGAAACTTCCATGAGTTCAGTTTTCTTTTTATGTCTATCCTTAAACTTAGGAAACTGAGGCCAAGAGAGATTCTGACATTTCCCCAAGGTTACAGAGAGAGTAAATGGCAAAGTTGCAAAGTGAGCACCGTGCATTTTAAGCTGTGAGACAAACAGCGGAGAGCACACCTAATTGTGCAGATGCTGAGTGAGGGCAGTTAGAGTGGCTTGAGCACTGAATGCTCAAAGTGTTAAAGATGAGGACAGATGATGAAGAGTATTGAATAGTTTACTAAAAGCTTGAAAGTAATACAGAAGGACCCAGTAGGAGAGGAGAAGCCTGTGGAAGTTTATGAGGGCAGAAACAAGAGCAATTGCTATCATTAACAAGAAATGTATATCCATTCATTGTCTCACTTAATTCTCCCAACAACCTGTGACCTACGTAACAGTGCATTTTTGGTACAGAAAAGGAAGCTTGCATTTAGAGAGATCAATCATTTTCCGAAGGATTTTGGAAAGATTATTTTGTAGTTGGTGCTCCTGAGACATAATTTAA
Organism: Myotis lucifugus; assembly: GCF_000147115.1. Lineage (NCBI taxonomy): Eukaryota > Metazoa > Chordata > Mammalia > Chiroptera > Vespertilionidae > Myotis > Myotis lucifugus. The sequence goes on along the minus strand of NW_005871123.1, from coordinate 4,160,637 downwards.
TTGGAAAAAGAGGGTACGAGAAAGGAAATGATGAAGTCAAGAGTGATTGTGGTTCCTGGGACAGGTCACTGAGTAAAAACATATAACAATAAATGAGATTTACAGGCGAGTTTTAGGGGTAGAGGAGAACATAAAGAATCCTGATTTTGCATAAAGACTTTGCAGTGATTATTGGGCTACCTAGTAGAAGTTTTAGATGGGCAGCTGATATATGCATCTGACTTCAAAAGAGAAGTTAGATAGGAATGGCAGTGCAGGTAATGATTTGAGAGTATTAATGTACTTTACTCTTTTTCTTTTCTGTATATATAATGATCATACTCATTGACCTGAGGTCCAGGACTGTAGCCATCATGGGGGGGATGAGAAAATTAAAGTGTGTTTCAGAATAAATGTAAAGAGAAATAATATGAAAATAATTAGCACATTAGCAATATTTTACAACAAGACAGAAATCTTAATTTCCAACATAGTAAGAAAAATAAAGATTGGTTTGATTTCTTTAGTTTTTATTTATAATATGAAGGGCTAAACTAGGTGTTTTCTAATAGTTAGAGAAAGCAGCCATGGCCCCCTGAGATCACCAGTGGGTTTATTTTGGCATTTATCCTGCTTGTGTTTTCTGAGCTTCCTAGTTCTGTGGTTTGGAGTTTGACATTAGTTTGGGAAAATTCTCATTGCTTCAAGTATTTCTTCTGTTCCTTTCTTTTTTCTCCTTCTGGCATTCCCAATACATGTATATTATACCTTTTTGTAATTTTTCACAGTCCTTGGATATTTTGTTCTGTATATCTCAGTCTTTATCCTCTTTTCAGGGATTCTATTGATATATCCTTTAGAGATTCTTTCCTCAGGATTATCTGATAAGCTCATCAAAGGACATTTTCATTCCTGTACAGTGTTATGCTCTCTGCCTTTTTTGTTGTTGTTTGTTTTTCTTAGGATTTTCATCTCCTCTTACACTGTCTATCTGTTTTTACATGGTATCTACTTTATCCATTAGAACTCTTAGCTTATTAAGCATGGTCATTTTAAATTTTTGATCTGATTATCTCAACATCCCTGCCATCTCTGATTCTTGCTATCTCTTCTAATTGTGTTGTTGTTTTTGCCTTTGGAATACCTTGTAATTTATCTGGAGAGACGGACATGAAGTACTGAGTAAGAGGAACTGCTGTAAATAAGCCTTTAGCTTAGTGGTGGTGATAGAAGGAGGAGAAGTCTTCCATAGTCCTATGATTAGATCTCAGTGTCTCAGTGAGCTGTGCTCTGGACTGTGCCCTTCACAAGTGTTTCCCAGTATTTTTCTCTCCCCTTCAGTGGGACAGAATGACTAGACAGGCTGGAGTTGGGTATTGCATTTCCTCTGGTCACATAGGCTCTGCTAAAACCGCAGCAGGTTAGATTCCAGTTAACTAGTTTCCCCTGAGGGAAGGCCCGGTTAAGAAGAACACAGTGCTCTGGGATAGTCCAAAATAGTTCCATTTCTCATCCCCCTGTGAAATCACGGAAGAACTTTTTCTCAGATACTTGCTGTGGGAATCTGATCAAGCTCCTGGAGGTAAATCTCACATTTGAGCTCCCCGCCCCCCACGACAGAGTCCCCCTGGAGTGTTAACTCTCAGGTTTGTCCACCCTGAGCCTCTAGAAACTTAAATTACAGTTCAGGTTTTCCTACCCCGGCAGGGTTCCATCAGCAGTTTCCACCTGTGACACTTGAGAGTCTCTGCTCCATAAGTCAAGCCTCCCTGTATTATTAGCCTGTTTCTCCAACCTGAGGGGGTGTGGCTTGCCCTGTGTCCGTCCCTCTTTTACAGATTTAAGAAGAGCGGTTGATTTTTCAGTCTGTTCAGCTTTCACTTGCTGTTAGGTTGAAGTGGCAATTCCCAACTTCCTTAAGTGCAGAACCGGAAATGGATGGAGTGGGAATTTCTGATTTCCAGACATGCAGAACCAGAAACAGGAAATCCACCCCTGCTTTTCCTCAGTGTGTAATCAAGACTCAGAGAGGGGTCACCGTATTTGTGTATGCATGGTTGTGAAAAAATTTCACAACAGCAAAGCATTATTCAGGCTCTTAAAAATTAGAAGGTAATTTGAAAATATTATAGCTGTTAAGAGGGCCCTCTTGCTGGGAGTTGACAGGGGGAGCAGGAGAGGACAGCCCCGCCCTGAGGAAGGAACCTAGGGCATTACCACCACCATCATAAGCCCCCCTACTCCACCACTCCCCAGAATAACAGGAGAATTGATGCTGCTCTGACCATCTATCACCATTTATTCCTAAGCTCTCACAAACTCAGTGCTAGATTGAAGTGTTGACAGTAGAGAAAAACTACTCTGGGTTTGTCTGGAGAGAAATGTCTATTTGAAGTACATATAATCATAAAACCTGGTATAAATATGAATACAAAACATTTCTTTGATATGGTTATGACTCCAAACATACATTAGATATACCTTCTATGGAGGAACCATCTTGCATAAGTATATTGGGCATTTAAGATGGAGAAGATGCCAAAAGAATGTGTTTATTTCTTAGGGGATCAGGTAACGGGAGGTTACAGAGAGCTAAACAAGAGTAGGCTGTGGTTAGTGGAAATTAAAATTCCTTCCTTTTGTTCTGAAAAAAAAAATTTTTTTTAGAAACTGCAAATAATTTTGAAATTTCCAAAAGTCTCAACTGAAAGCCAAGTTTATAATAATGGTTGGACCGTTTCAACTGCTACGAATTTTGCAACTATGCTGTCAGGCATCCTGGGATGTTCTTTCAAACTCCCTGGGCAATAAGTAGTAGGAGTAGGTGTAAAAAGGAACAAGCTGTGAAAGAATTTGAGATTTTCCTTCCTGTTTCCTGAGCAAGCATTCAGTTAACCTCCAAAAGAGAACAAAATAATTTTTTAAAAAATCCTCACCTGAGGTTATGTTTATTGATTTGAGAGAGAGAGAGAGAGAGAGAGAGAGAGTAAGACACATCAATGTGAGAGAGAAACATCGATCTCTTGCCTCTTGCACTTGTCCCAGTTAGGGATGGAACCTGCAACCTTTTTGGTGTACTGGATGTTCCAGCCAATTGAGCAATCTGACCAGGGCCAAAAAAATAAAAAAATAAAAAAATAAAAAAAAAATTCTTACTTGAAAATGATGAGGAATCTTCTAATCAATGCTGGCTTTTAAAATTTAGACTTCAGCTGTAATTCTGAAGAGACTACAGAGAATCTTAACTCTGAACTGAGGTGAGTATGACCTTATAAACTGTGAAACCCCAAGATCATATTGAGGACAGTGCATAGGAAAAAAGCTCACATTTATGCTTCCAAGTGTATGACAGGAAGGCAAAAAGCATATAATAAATGTGTAAATCTGATAGGGGCTTTTCCATGATACTTCATTTAAAGTCACTCTTTAACCTGTGTACATGAACTGGAACTTACTGTCCAGCTTAGAGATCATGAAAACAAAGCTCAGTAAGGACACTATCAAATTCAATATTCATTAAAAATCAGAACCTGGATTCAAACCCACTTCTGCCCTGCAGAAGAAAATTAAAATAAAACTCCACTTTTCAATTAATCTATGCTTCTTGATGTGATCAAACCCCTATTTTGCAAGAGAAAAGATAAAATAACAAAGAAGTATTGAAAACTGGTATAATTGTGAGGATGTAGTATACTTTTTATATAAGATTTTATATTTTAATATGCATTTTATCTTGTAGGTAAGACCATTTAGCTTTTTTACTATATCATTTGGGGTGTTCATTTTCTTCTTAAACAAGTTTTTCTCAAAAACTTATTGACTCCTTATTTTAATTTGACTTGTTTTCTTTCTACACTGCTATGGATCTGTTATCCAGAAATTTCTATTCTTTAGTTTCCTGAATCTGGTACATGGATTCCCTATTTTCTTTTTTCTCACGTTCATGCTTCATTTGCCAGAGTACACTTTCACATATTCTTTAGAAAGGATTTACAGGGAGTCAACTGTCTGTGTTTTTTACATTCCCAAAATGCCTTTAGTCCTAATCTTAATTAGTAGTTTTCTTGAGAATAAATATCAATTTTTAAAACCATTTTTCAATAGTCATGTTCCATCACTTTATAACATCCAGTGATGATTATGAGAAATACTAGAGGCCTGGTGCATGAAATACTAGAGGCCCAGGGTGTGGTCCCTAGGCCTGGCCGGCGACCGAAGTGCGAGCATCTGGTGGAAGGGCAGGTACTAGCTGACCTCTGGGCCCTGGGCAGCACCTGGGCTCCCGGGTCCCTGGGCCCCCATGCGCCCCCCTCCACCTGAGTCACAGCACCTGAGTCCCCATGTGGATATGTGGTGAGTGTGGCCAGACACCTTGGGCTGGGGCACAGCGTGGGCCTCTGGGCCGTCCAGCAGCGCCACCCAGAAGCCAGGTGGGCAGCATGCTCTCTCCTGGCTGGCCTGGCAGATCGGCTCCTGCGCCAACCCATGGGGAGCCCGACCAGCCCCTGCAGTCCGGTCCAGTGGCTGCGGCCCGGCTCACCTGGAAGACGCCACAGGGGTGCAGGGCGGGCTCCTCATGGGTGCCCAGCACCTGAGCGCAGGAGGTTCCCAGGTGTGCAAGCCCTGGTGTCCTGGGGAGGAAAGCAGGGGAAGTGAGAGCAAGCTTGGCAGATACCCCGTATTCTCACCACACCTCTGTCTCCATCACCCCTGCCCCCAGGTAGCTAACAAGAGCTAACAAGAAGTCCCCAATGCTCACCATGTTCCTTGCCACCCCTGGTGGTCAGCTCACATCATAGCAAGCGGTCGAACTCCCAGTATGCCGGAGACCAATTCCAGCATGACAGCAGGGCTGCATCTGGGACTGGCTGAAGGCATTTCCCCAAACCTGAAAAGGGATTATTGCTTGGCTGCCAGACAGCTAAAAGGCATCTTAATCTACATGTTATTGCCTCTTACTGGCAAACACCTGAACAGTCGTAGGCTAATTCCCCCATTCTGACAATGTTTCTGTATACCCTTTGAAGTGTATATCTCTGCCTGTTAATAAAAAGCATGGGGTCCTGGGGACAAGGAGAACCCAAGACCTGAGAACCTAAGGCCTTAGACTTAAGACCATAGATCTTAGCTCCTTTAGCTAAGCTCCTCTGACCCCCAGTGCCTTTCAAAATTATATTTCGTCTCCGGACTCTTTATTAGTCTCTGGACTCTTATTTAACATCTACACACAGCCTTCTCCAGATTCCTGAACCCTTCTTGATGCTGGGACAGGAACCCCGGCACCAGTAGAGGGGACAATTTGCATATTAGGCTTTTTTATATAGGATGATGCACATCTTAAAATTGATCCTTTGTAGGTAGGTATTTAGTTTAACTTAGGTTTTGAATCCTCCTCCTAGTAACTTTTTCTAAATATTGTGTTGTGTTGTTGTTTTTTTGTTAAATGTTGTTTTGTACTGAAGGGATTCATTTAATCTTAAAAGCACTATTCTTTTTGCTTTAGGAGATTTCCCTCTATTTTCCCCTTGATTATTTCATTCTCTCTTTACATTATAAACTTCCCATTGCTGCTATAACAAATTAGCACACTCTTAGTGGCTTATTCCAACACCAAGTTATCTTACATTTCTGTAAATTGGAAGTCCTAAAATCCAGGTGTCCACCACACTACATTTGTTCTGGATGCTATAAAGAAGCATCTACTTTCTTTTCTTTTCCAACTTCTGGAGGCTGCCTGCCTTCTCTGGCTCATGACTCCTTCATCGAATCAGTCAGACTTCTGTTTCTATCATCACATTCTCAGATTGATGTTCCTACCTTCCTTTTATAAAGACCTTTGTGATTAAACTGGATCCTAGATAATTCAGGGTAATCTTCCCGTGTTTAAAATCTTTAATTTAACCAAATCTGCAAATTCTGTTTAACCATATAACATGACATATTCACAAGTTCTAGGAATTGAGGCATAGACATTTTTAGGAACCACTATTCTGTCTACCACACCCTCCATTTTTTTTATCCTGCCTCTCTGGAATTCCAGATGTTGACCTTCCCAGAATAATCATCCATATCTCTAATACTGCTTTCTTACACTTCTATCTCTTTCTCATTTTGTGTATGTTCTGGTAATTTTCTAGACTTTCTGTTAAAGTACACTTTTAACATTTTGTTTTGGTCATTGGGGTTTCTCACTACATAGAAGCTCATTTTTATTTTATGAAGTTTTCTTCTATATTGGCTCTAATAATGGGTGCCATTCATCTTATTTATCTTTCAAATACTTTCACCTGATTTTTATTATTTGGAAATTAACTAAATATTTGTCCTGATGGTAGCCTCACTTCACTCAGCATGTTTTTTGTCTTTTGTACATTTGCATTGACATCTCACTGAAGTGCTCTATGCCATAACTTGAAGGAAGTGAAATAAATGAATTTTAGTTTAACATTACTTTATAAATAGTAAAAGATCTTCTGTGATGGATGGAGGAAATTATAAGAAAACCTAAAGAAAAATATCTCTAGGAAGAGAAATAGGGGCAATCAGAAAGGCAGATGAGTAGCAGTAATGGACAACAAAATAAATATTTTAAAAACTGTGAGTCATTCTAGATGAGAGTGGACAGAAATCTAGAATGTTTGAAAATAAAGATTAAACTTAAAATGAAAGTTAAACTGATCTCTTTATACAAGAATGGTAAAAGAAAAAGAAATCCAAGGCAGCACATTAAGGAATAGAGACCCTCTTAAACTACCTGCCAAGTTAGAAAAAAAATTTAGAGCATGAACAAATATGGAAACTGTGATGATCAATATTTTAGCTTTTAATATTTGAAGTGTTGAAAAATACTTAGGAATATACATTTTAATCCAATTAAATTGGTTTGAGGTATGTAATGGCCATGTTCTGTGTTAAGCATTCAACAAAGTACCAAGATGTGATGCATAGAATATAAAGGGTAATTTTGTCACCTAATAAGTATAAGTAGTGTGGTGTTTCTGCATTGTAGGTATGCAATTTGTTAGACTGGGAGTGTGACTCAACCTTCACTCGGTGCTCTATTCCACTCTATAAGAGTCAATCACTGCAGATAAACTCTAGGTTATCTTCATTGGCAAATCGTAGCAACTCCAGTTTGAAGAGGGAATCATCACACAATAGGACCTCATGTCAGCATCAGAATCACAACCATGCTACAAACCAGGAATGAGGAGGAAACTGACTTTCTGGGTTGCTTTTGGGCAAGTGTGACTGCCAGCACCCAGCACACTCAATGCCAAGAACATAAAATATAACCAAGCAAAGACCCTAGGGGTGTATAAAAATTTATCTACAGACAGGTACTCTCATTCAGGACCAGAGAGTAACCATTGGGTACATATGTACTGCCTGCCTGTCTTTTTAGACTGCTCTCGAAGCCCAGTCCTTCTATTCAGATTACTAACTATAAACTTAGAATCTATCTCATCCTTACCCAGTTCTTGCCACACAACTATTTGGAATATCCAATGATGTGAGGTGGCTTAACATGGTGGTTATGGGCTTGCCCCTTGGATCTGTACTTGAATTCTATTTCCTCCATTCACTAGCCTTGTGAAGCTTAAATATGTCACTAAACCTCTCTATGACTCTGTTTTCCTTCTGAACAACCAGGATAATAATGGCACATACCTCTTAAGGTTATTATGAGAACTGAGAGGTTCAATATATGCTAAAACCTCAGAAGATAAGTCAGCACTAAGAGAATGTAAGCATCGTTACCTGCAGGTTCTTGTCTTCCTTCCTTCAAGGAATAAATGAAGGGTAGACAAATAGTGTATCAATTTATTGATATAGCTATCACATTAATAATTACTTTGCTTTTGTTTTAATAATCATGAAACGATTGACACCTGAAGTACTGTGATGTTCTTGGACAGCCAGCGACATTGCCAACTCATTCCCTACTCAAATGACCCAATGAAGAAAGCCAGACTCTCATGAGCCCCTTCTGCTATAGCTTCTTTAATATAGAAATAGATCTGGACCCCATGTCCTGAAAGCATATATGAAGCCAACCATATGCTTGCTACTCACAAGCTCTTTCTTTTTTGTTTGGCTTCCCATATTCTTTCTGTTACATTTCCAGTTTCCAGTAATGAACTTTCTTTCTTTCTTTTTTTTTTTTTTACTTTCAAAGTTGTAAGGGTTAAACTACATTCTCATTCCTGCTCTGCGAACTGCACTGCATTCCATTCTTTTGCTGGAAAGGGGCTCGGCCCTTAAATAAGAGGTGAACTTGACTACTACTGAGTCATGATAAATGTTGAAACTTAAGCCCACAGGATTTTATCTTTGAACATAACATCTTGAAAATATTATATGATGCAATTATATCCACAAGTATTTTTCAAAACTGTTTTTCCATTCCAAATGTACCATTCCAAATGGGACCTCAAGTCATTGCCATCAGCATCATCCTAGAAACTCCTACTCTGTGTAAAGTGCTTCAAAGCTATTATAAGTACCGAGAAGTGTATCACAGGATCTCGTCCATAAAGGTTAAGAGTCTATTTGGGGAAATTGTACTAGTGCAGAAAGATTATGTTCCCAAGCAAGATTAACCATGTGGCTTATAATTGCAGCAAGTAATAAATGCTACATACAGGGTAGAAAATGGCTTTAAAGGGTCTAAAATGATGAGTAAGATTGAGACAAGGGAAATGAGTATAACAGAGCGTTCTCAACAGATTTGTAGTGAGCTAACATTGTGGAGTCTGGAAGGTATGGGACATGTCTGAGAAATAATAGGCCTGATTGGCTACTATGAGCAATTTTTTTTTTAAATTTTTTTTTATTGCTTAAAGCATTACAAAGGGTATTACATATGTGTCCTTTTTTTCCCCGCCCTTGACAGTACCCCGGCTTCCCCTACCCCCCAGTGTCTTATGTTATGAGCAATTTTAATATGGAAATATTTTTTCTATATAATAAAAGCTTAAAAAGTTCATAACAGTAAAAAAAAAATAACCCGAGCATCAACAAAATACAATGTGCACGATGGTTATTAGGTGAATAGTCGTTTTGCTGTAAATAATTTTTGTTGTCTTTTCTCCTTTCTCCTTTTTAATGGGGACCTAATGTACTAAGAATCCATTTGACTTTGGCAAACTATATGAGGCACCGATCAAGAATGTCTTTAATTAGCTTACATGAAACAAAGACATGGGTAATAACAGCAAACAAAAATCTGGAATGATTATCACCTGAGAACCAAAAACTTAAAGAGCCTGGGTGATGTGCCCAGTAGGAAATGGGTGCCACTGTCTCCAGAAGGCGCATGCTTCTACTGTACAACTAGTTTTGTTGTATATCATGCAATGGCTATGCCCTGTGGTACACTGGACTCTTTGTTCATTTCCTCCTTCTCTTCAATAGTTAAAACAAGCAGGTACAGTTCAGTGATGATCAGAAAAAGAAGAATGCAGGTGGTGTGGGTGCCTGTGGCCCTAGTTGGTTCTCCTTTGAAAGACTGGAAGTCACAATGTGGCTTGATGACCAGAAGGGACACCAGAGACTGCACAGAATTTGCAGTTCAGGCCCCTGGGAGCAGCATTCTGCAGCACCAATCATCACTTACTCATGTTTGCCAAAACAGCCAGCCATGAAAAGGACACTCCTCTCTCCCCAGGTCCTGTTTCTTTGTCCCAGGATGTAGCATTGCCTACGGCTAAGGCTAATGAACCATTAGGACCTCCTCAAACATATCCTGACAGCTGCAGAAGATTTTGGTAACAGCCCTAATTCCACTTTCTCTCCCATCTGTCTGCAGATGGTTTAAATTTGACTCCTCAACAACAACAAAAAGTATCCTCCCAAGAAGCAATTACTATGCTTGTAGATTTCCCATAAAAATCATGACAGAATTGTGATTTTCAGGAGTCTTGTAATTGTGGATTATGTTGGGAGTTTGACACTCATTCTGGACATGGAGGTTTTGACATTATTTTGGGCTGGATTGCTAATATTTCATTTAGGTTTATTCAAACTGTCAATCATAGTGACATAGAAAATAGAAATTTCAGCCATAATGCTGAAGAAAGTTAGTCCTTTCAAAACTATTAGCATTTCTTTTATTTTTCAAAATATCATTCAACTACAACAGGATAATAAAACAGAATGTTTCTGTTTATTATGTGCCATCTGGATTTCCTTTATTAATTATGTAATTCTTCTTTTTACAAGATTTTCTTCTGAGAATTGCAAAACAATATTAAGGTATTATTTCAATATTCATTATACTATTTTTAGTGTTTTAAACAGCACCATATCACAGTTTCTGAACATCAGAAACCTTGGTGCAGCTCAACTAATAGAGCATTAAATGGAATTCAATATTCATTATACTTTAAGAAGATTATCTCAGAATGAATAACATGACCAAGGTAATTTAGGAGAAATAAGAATGTTATTAGAGTCTTAGAATCTTTCAAAGAATTACAGAATCTTAGAATCTTTACAGTCGTAAAGCCTCTCCCTTGCTAGGTGGTGAGCGCAGGTGCCAGGAGAGTTGACATGTCTTAAGTCACTGCATTTCTTTGCCTCTGAGCCTGAAGGAGATGCCAGTTCTCCTGATGCTGAATTCAGTGCTCCTTCCACCAAACTTTTCCTAAGATATCATTTTCACAGCTATATTGCACATAAGTCATTCTTCTTAAGTCGATTTTTGGTAATTATTTCATCCTCTCTAACTAAAAATCTCTGAAATAGAAGAAGTTTTACTTTTAGCATGTCAAAGCAATAGTTTAGAGGGCTTGCCTTGTGCTTGGTGCTGTAGAGCCTTCCAGTAAAAGACACAGTTCATTATGTAAAGAAGCATATCATTCTCCATGAAAATTATTTGGGGAATGAAGGCCTTTGCACGTGAAAATATAACTAACACAAAAGACAGTTTATATAATGGAAACTGAATGACACCGTAGCGATAGGAGAATATAGAGCTTTTCGTTGTCTTTCTGCAGGTCTCTGGGGATACTTGTTGAGTTGCCTTGAGCTGTATTCACTAGGAGAGCAGCTACTCCCTGGGAAGAGAAGGGGATAAATTAACAATGTCACCTGCTCATTTTCAGAAAGTGTTCTGTTGACTTGGACTTAATTGTGGATATTTTAAAAATATATTTAAATGTAAAATGACCCTAGAAAAACATTTGGCATCATTGCATTTATTTAATAAACTTTACATTAGAAATGCAGATTATATTAATATGTGAAGGGGGAAAAAGCACACCTTCTTTAGATAATTTTCTAAGTGTTTTTACCAGAACTTTTTGATCTGTGATGGTGAATTTTACATGTCAACTTAGGCTACAGTACCCAGAATGTGGCCAAACACTTATCTAGATGTGGGTGGGCCTCATGCAATTGGTTGGAATGTTTCTTGCATTAAGTATCTGAGGTTTGGTGATTGTGATTGCAGCCTAACTCTTCTCTCCTGTCTTAAATGGGTCTTAAGAATAAAAAGGCTGACATTCCTCAAAGAAGAAATTCTGCCTGCGTCTGCCTTCGAACTTGAGCTGCAATATCAGCTCTTCCCTGGAGCTCCTTCCTGCCAGCTTACTCTACCATTTTTGGACTTTCCCAATGAATGAATGACTGCATATGAACATACATATGTACACACAAATGTGAAACACATATACTGGTACACACATGTCCTATTGTCTCGGTTTCCCTAGTGAACACTGACTAATACAGCATCAACCTACAAATCTAATAAAGTACCATAAATATGGCTACTCAAAAAGAGGCCCATTTCAATGCTTTGACAGAAAGCATGAGAGTGACCTCTATAGAGATCAATAGAAAATTATCACTTTGAACATTTTGTTTGTTTATAGATTGTTTTTTTAAATTTTGACATTCAGAAAATTTATATACATTTCACTTCAGATAAATTTTTTTCTGAAACTCTTTACAGTGTATTCATTTTAAGAAGACTACCATGTATTAAATGGACTTGGTATTTTCAGATACAATATGAACCCTTTTATATTAAGAAATCATAAATTTAGGTTCTGTAAAATACCATTTATATTGTCACTCAGACATCATTGCAGAGTTGGGATTCTCTCAGAATCTGAAGACCAGTATCTTTTAATGTTCAGAATGTTTTTATATTAAAACTAGGGGCCCGGTGCATGAAATTCGTGCACTGGGTGGGGGGGGGGTGTCCCTCAGCCCAGCCTGCCCCCTCTCACATACTGGGAGCCCTCAGGCGTTGACCCCCATCACCCTCCAATCGCCTGATCGGCCCCTTGCCCAGGCCTGACGCCTCCGCCAGAGGTGTCAGGCTTGGACAGGGGACCCCCATCTCCCCCCGATCACTGTCTCTGACCCCTGCCCAGGCCTGATGCCTCTGGCCCAGGAATTATGCCTGGGCATGGGACCCCCATCTCCCTCTGATCGCTTGCTCCGCCCCCCGCCCAAGCCTGACACCTCTGACCCAGGCTTCAGGCCTGGGCAAGGGGACCCTCATATCCCCCCAATCATCGGCTCCGCCCCCCACCCAGGCCTGATGCCTCTGGCCCAGGCATCAGGCCTGGGTGGGGAACCCAAGCCCCCTCCGATTGCTGGCTCTGCCCCCCACCCAGACCTGATGCCTCGG
>NW_005871123.1:4099852-4147915 GCF_000147115.1 Myotis lucifugus | reverse complement strand
CAGGGGACCCACAGCTACCACCATTCCCGGCTCCTGCCCCTGCTACCCACGATCTCTGGCACCGCCCCTGCCAAAACCTAAAGCCTCTGGTGGAGGCATTAGTCCTGGGCAGGAGACCCCCAGCTCCCAGCGATCTCCCGCTCTGCCCCTGCCTAGACCTAATTCCTCTGGCCAAGGCCTTAGGCCTGGGCGGGGGACCCCCAGCTCCCTGTGGTTGCAGGCTTCACCCCTGCCTAGACCTAACGCTTCTGGCCAAAGCGTTAGGCCTGGGCAGGGGACCCCCAGCTGCCCAGGATCGCTGACTCTGCCCCTGCTCCCCGCGATGGCTGGTTCCGCCCCTGCCCAGGCCTAACGCCTCTGGCTGAGGCCTTAGGCCTCGGCAGGGAAACACCCATCTCCCCGCGGTCTCCCACTCTGCCCCTGCCTAGACCTAATGCCTCTGACCGAGGCCTTAGGCCTGGGCAAGAGGACCCCCAGCTCCATGGACTGCCGGCTCCATCCCTGCCCAGCTCCCATTGCTGGCTCCACCCCTGCTTCCCGCTATCACTGGCCGGGGCGGCAAAGGCGCCCCGGTTTTTCTGGTTCCCACCTGGGGGGCAGGGGCAAAGGCGGCCCCCAGGGCTGCCTTTGCCCTGCCCCCAGCTCTTAGCTCCCCCCTGGGTTTCCGATCACCGTCAGTGGCAGGGGGCTTCTTTCCGTCCTTTCCCTTTCGCCTCCCAGCATTGTGCCTACATATGCAAATTAGCCACCATCTTTGTTGGCAGTTAACTGCCATCTTGGCTGGCAGTTAATTTGCATATAGCCCTGATTAGCCAATGGGAAGGGTAGCAGTCGTACGCTAATTACCATGTTTCTCTTTTATTAGATAGGATGACTCTATAATTGAGTTTGAATAAAAATAGTTTCAATTATTGCTGATGATATTTAGAAGAGCTTTTGAGTACCAGTAAAATAATTTATATAACTCTAATACTAGTGATATATAAGACAATGACTGAGACATAGTATAATTTTAGATCATTGTTAATAAGCTTTATAATGTTTAATTTATTGAATGATGTAAATCACATATTTTCTCACCAAAAGTATAATTTTTTTAAACTCCAAAGAGTAAATTTTTAAAAGTTTAAAAGGGACTATATTAGACCTCTAGAAATTATAATGCTGTTACGTATTCCTAAACATAGTCATTGTAGATAGAAGTAAAATAAAAGTACATACAAAGTAATGTATTAACTGGTTTGCAATAATCTAACTAGTCACAGATAGTTGTTTTCAACAAAAATTACCTGTATTAATAAAAACACTGGGACTGAGAACCTAAAACATCATTTATAATCAAGAAATGTTGAATTGAATGGTTAAATGTTCCCTTCATAAAAGATTTCATACAAATATAATCTCAACTGTCTCTACAAAAGTAATGAAGCTAAATAACAAAGATGAATGTGAAAAAAATATCCTTCCAGACAAGCAATGTCAAAATTATTTACAAATAAGACTTGTAAAAATATTTTATGAATAAAAATGTCTGTGACTGTAGTTCGGTCCAATAAGTTAGGGAAGAACTATCAAAAAGTCAGATTTCAAGAACTTAAATCAAAAGGCAAGATGATTTCTGTAAGCAATGTATGTGGTTATTTCTAGATAAGTTGCACTCATTAATTAGGTGACAATTTAAAGATTCCATCTGAAGAAGAACAGTTTACAAGTGAATAGCATTTTAGAATCTCCAGAATGTGGAACATGAACTACTTATTAACTGGGAGAAATGTATTAAGCATACACAACCAGTAAGTCATGAAGGCATAGTATTCGATGCATAAAGAATTAAAAAAAAGATAAGTAAATAGGATGCTCTCCTTTAAAAAGCTAATAAAATATTAATATAAAAATAAGAATGTCTACTTTAAATTGTGTACTTATATACTAAAGAGCTATGATCTCATAACCTTGATTAAAAATGGATGCTGCATTAAAAGAAATGTAAGGGAATAAAATTTGAGAGAATAAAATAAGTATTTCATTTATGTTCAAGTCTTGCCCTGGAGACAAGGGTTGATAGGGAAATCTGGCCCATAGAGAAAAGAATGTTTTGCCTGAAGGAGGAGGACAAATTCTAGTGTAAAAAACAATCAAGTTATTATTGGAGGAAAATTATATGTACTAAATCAAAATCATGACATGGAGTCAGAAAAAAAAGTCTATATAACGATTTGGTGTCTAGGAAATTAGAAGCAGAAATGTGTTTTCAATGAGGGGTCAGTTCCTTTAGGATGGTCTTAATAAAAGTACTGAAGTCTTGAGACCTCTTACATAATATAGAGTAAAAACAGCTTCTTTAGGGACCATACTGATATGACCACATTGACCCTTCCAATAGAAAATCGCATTTACTTTCCTGTTTTATGGAGCCTCTGTGAGATATACCCATATCTGAATCATCCCTCTTCTGAGAACTAACCTCCAGACTCAACAAAGAGCAGGAATAGCTGTACCTCCAGAACACCCAACATATAACATGCATTAATGGTACCGTGTCTTAGGCACTCAAGACCTATGCTAATTATCCCTTATACACTTACTCTTGCCCTCAGCTGATAGCTCAGATGGTTGGTTTCAAACCTATATTTCTGAAGAGTCTAAATGCCAAGGTCCTGACTTTATAGGTTTATTATTTTCCATTGATCTTTACTATGAAATATGAAAGTAATAAGATGTCTGCTAAGAATCCTGAAATTCCATACATATTTCTTTTTTTGCCACAAATTATTAGCAATTCCCCCCCCCCCCCTTGATTTTGCAATCTTCCTCCATCCCTGGTTCAAATTAGCCAGGTATTAGTCCTTACTCCGTATTTAATAAGACAATTGTATCCCTGTGTTAAACCATTCCTTCATAAGGAACTAAGATATTCTGAAAAAAACCTGTGATAAATTTGTAGGAAGGTAAAGCAAAAATTGCAAAGTGTGTTGTTTGTTCCAAGGAAGTCCCAAACACATACCATGAGCAACACATGTTTATGAAGATTAAGGGCCCAGTACATGAATTCATGCACCTTGAAAGGAACTGTGGGCTGTGAGGCTGCAATGGGCACAGGGTTGGGTCTCGCCCCATCCTCCATGCCCACGCCCAGCCCTTCCCGCTGCAGCCCCCAGTCCCTGCCTGCTGGCAGTCCTACTCCCACCATAGCTGCTCCCACATGCTGACAGAGCCAAGCGATGGGACCAGTGCCAAGCACCATCAGCGGGTGCAAGCAGTGGCTCAGGCGCCGGCTGTAGGTGCAAGGGGGGCGGCAGTGGGTGTGAGCGGTGGTTCTGGTGCAGGCAGCGGGTGTGAGTGGGGCTGTCGCCAGCAGTGGGTACGAGAGGTGGCTGCCAGCCCCAATTCCCCCTCAGGAGCAGGGGGAGGTGGAGAGCCCTGAGGGGCGATAGGGGCCGGCAGCCGCTAGCACCCACTGATGATGCTGAGTGATTGGGGCCAGCGCTGGGTGCTGGCAGTGGGTGTGAGCAGGGCCAGTGCCTGCAGCAGGTGCAAGTGCCAGGCGGGATCACGGCACATGGGAGCAAAGAATTTCAGTAACCACCAGAAGCTACCCCTGATGACAGCAACCGGCTCCCTGCCTTGGTCTGGTGCCAACCCTGCTCACCTGCTCCACCATCCCACCATGGCCAACACCCTCCATGTTCTGCACACGCCCCCTGGTGGTCAGTGCACATCATAGTGACCGGTTGTTTGGTTGTTCAGTTGTTCCGCCATTAAGTCTATTTGCAGATTAGCCTTTTATTATACAGGATATAGAGGGTCAATTAAAGAAACATACATATGTTGCATTTATTGCAGAATAACTCACAATAGAGAAATAATACATACATATGTTGCATTTATTGCAGAATAACTCACAATAGAGAAATAATACCTGGGGTAGGGGGTGGGGTGGGCTATAAGGGGTCAATGGGAGGAAAACAGGGACATATGTAATGCAGGACACACCGTCTCCAAACACCCCTAATTCCACAGCTTAGGCAGGGTGGAGCTGGTCTGAATGCACCCTGGTCACTGTTCCTCCAAAGGGGGATGCCAGAACTAGAACAATAGAAGAGTGACTGAGGCACTCCAAGACATTGAATAAACCCAAGACCATGACACATTACAGTTTTTTTTATTTAACTTATGAAGGGATAGGAAACACCTACTTTCAGTAAAAATTTAGAAATATATCTAGATATCTTTGGGCCCAGGTACCATTAAAAAAGATGCAGAAAAACATCACCCAGGTCTGCATACTGAATGTCATTTAGAAGTCTTCATGCTGGGAATGAAGATGTCAATTAAAGGCTTTCTTATCTCTCTGTAGGACTTCAGTACCACTGAGTCATCTCTCTGATAAGACACCAAAAGGAGAGAGAGAAAAAATGAGCCTCCAGGACCATCTAGACATGTCATTATTAGGTTTGTAGATATAGTATTAAGAAGGGTCACTCCCACTTCCCTGACTTTGTTCCCAGACCAGTGCATTCTGACTATGGACAAGAGCACCACACATTTGTCACGGTTTCCAAGCAAGTTGAACAAAATTTGTAAGAGTACAAAACTAACTTTGTAGGGTATTTTCTCTCCAATGACCTCAAAACTGTATTTTCACCCATTTTACTACTCTACC
The DNA here is from genome assembly GCF_000147115.1 of Myotis lucifugus. Taxonomy (NCBI): domain Eukaryota; kingdom Metazoa; phylum Chordata; class Mammalia; order Chiroptera; family Vespertilionidae; genus Myotis; species Myotis lucifugus. The sequence goes on along the minus strand of NW_005871123.1, from coordinate 4,143,252 downwards.
ATATCAGCTCGTGCATGAGTTAACTAAATCTGATGCGTGTGGATTCATCGCTCTCTTCTCTGGTTGTGAAATGTGGTGTGGAATACCATGAGGATGAGTCCGGCACTCTGTAATTGCATGGGTGGTGGTGCCACAGAAAGAAACAAGGTGAACAGGTAAGGCAAATCCACTTCTTAAATATGTATCTATTTCTGTAAAGATAAATTTTGTTCCACAAGAGTTATTTCTCCTTCTGAGAGGCAAGTTGCAGCAACCTAGCCTTCATAGTAGAGAGAATAGTCCAACATACCCTTAGAAATCTCACTGACAAGACAGGAGCTAGGATTTTTATTTGTTTTATCTCCTACACCCTACACACAAATGACTTCCTAAGCATTTAGGATATTCATGCTACTTCCTCCTCATCAGATTGAATCAGCATCAATGTCATGGACCAGGGAATGTTCTTAGGAATATCCTGATCAAGGTCTATAGACTCTATTATGACAGGAAATCTGAAATAGCCCTAAGATATGGCAGAGTCCATAACTTAAACAACATACATAAAATATACCAATGTCCCTGAGAAGTGAAAATGAGCTGTTTCTTTTCATTCTTTCAAATTTTTATGGAGAAAGGAAGGAAGGAAGGAAGGAAGGAAGGAAGGAAGGAAGGAAGGAAGGAAGGAAGAAAGAAAGAAAGAAAGAAAGAAAGAAAGAAAGAAAGGAAGGAAGGAAGGAAGGAAGGAAGAAAGAAAGAAAGGAGCACTTCGACAGCCAAATCATTAGCCATGTGCTAAGTTCTAAATGCTGCCTTGGTTTCTTGTATTCAGGCTACATATGGAACATTAGTTACATTGGAGTCACCGCCTGATTAAATTTAGGATGGTCTATAGTCATTCTCCAATATCCCTCTTGCTTTTTGCAGGTGAGTTAAATCTGAAGGACCCAGAAAGTACAATTCCTTCATCCTTAAACCTCTGCATAAAAAGCTGATATAGAGCACTCAGAAAAATGGCAGCAGAGTGAATGGAAGCTCACAGACATGCTCCCAGGACCAAACTGGAATTAAAACTAAAATACAGAAGAACCACCCTGAAACATCAACTGAGGACTAGCTGGAGAGAACCCTGATAACCAAGGACAGAAAGTGGAGACTACATAGATACTGGTAGGAAGTGTGGAGGTATGAAAGGGCTGGCTGGGCTCCCATAGCAGCTGAAGTTTCAGTGAGATATCTCAGCTGTGGGGGGTTCCCACTGAGAACTCTGGGGTCTAATCTCCAAGCTGGGACCCCCAGCAGAGAGCACAGAACTGAAAAAGGTGCCCACATATATCTGCTGTGAAAAACAGCAAGGTTGCTGTCAGCCATGGAGAGACAGCTGGAAATGCAGGCACCCTCTTAAAGGGCCAACGCACAAAATTCCGTGTACAGCCACTCACTTGGTGCTCCAGCAGGTGGAGGAAATAGTGTACTGGAGCTGTGTGAGCTGATGCCAGGCTTGGAGGATCTGGGGTTAGAGCTCAGAGGGCAGACACCTCAGGTGTCCTGTGCTGAGTCATTCCCTCATGCTCTGGAGGTCATCTTAGGCAAACTTGCTATCCTGCTATTTTGCATGGGGGGAAGACAGTTGAACCACACATGTTGGAAATTCCTTTGCCTCACCTTTTGGAGTTTCTGGGGCCCATTAAGAGACTGAGAATAACAACCTCCAGGTAAAGCAATTGTCCTACCCTCACTCACCCCACCTGTGGATGATTGCTTGGGGCTACTCCAGACTTAATCCAATCAGTCTTCAGGCAGAGGCAATTCTCTGGAGTCTTTGAGTCTTTACCTGATCTAATTAGTCAGAATTAGCAGTTTGGGCCCCAATGAGGACATCATCCCAGACTGCTCAGGGAGGCAAAAGCCAGCAAGATCCCAAACACCTGCAACTGACACCTGTGGGACCAGCTCCAGGGGGGGAAGAAAATACAGCTCAGAACAAGATCAACCAAGGTGTGAGACTCAAGGAAGACCCATATTCTGGGCTAAGAAGTCCCCAACTGGACAGCTGGCATGACAACCACATTGGGGTTGGACCTCACTGGGAGCAAGTTGGAGGGGAGATCCCTCCCACAAACAGGACATCAACAATCAGTCCCAATTACAATAGGAGAACCAAAACGATGCACACAAGAGGCATTCCTACTGCATCCAGCTCAGGTAAACATAGAGAGTACACCACTGGACCCCTCAAGACACTTTCTACATAAGGCCATTCCACAAAGACTGGGAGGCATAGCAGTTCTATCTAATACATAAAAGCAAATACAAAGAAACTGCTAAAATGTGGAGACACAGAAACAACCATCAAATGAGAGAAAAGAAGGAGTCTCCAGAAAAAGAACTAAATGAGATGGAGGCAAACAACCTATCAGAAATAGAGTTCAAAGCAATGGTTATAAAGATGCTTAAAGAACTTAGTGCAAATTATAACAATAAAAAGGGAAATAGAGGCCATTAATAAGAACCAAACAGAAATGAAGACTGATATATCTAACATGAAGAACATGACAGGGATTAAAAGTACATTGGATGAAGCAGAGGACCAAATTATCAATTTGGAAGACAAGGTAGAAATAAATACCCAATTAGAGCAGCTAATAGAGAAAAGAATTAAAAGGCAGAAAGATAGCTTAAGGAAGCTCTAGGACAACATAAAACATAACAATATCCACATTACAGGAATACCATAAGGGGCAGATGATGAGCAAGGAACAGAGAAACTAGAGAAATAATGACAGAAAACTTCTCCAACCTGGTGAAGGAAAATGTCACACAAGTTCAGGAAGCACAGAGAGTCCCAGTCAAGATGAACCTAAAGAGACCCAAATCTGGACACATCATAATTAAAATGGCAAATGTCAAAGACAAAGAAAGAATCTTAAAGGCAGCAAGAGAGAGAGAGAAAATTATGTACAAAGGAGTTCCCATTAGAATGTCAACTAACTTCTCAAGAGAAACACTTCATCCCTAGCTGGTTTGGCTCTGTGCATAGAGTATCGTTCTGCAGACTGAAGGGTCCCAGGCTTGATTCCAGTCAAGGGCACATGCCCAGATTGAAGGCTCGATCCCCAGTGGAGGGAATGCAGGAGGCAGCAGATAGGTGATTCTCTCTTATCATTGATGTTTTTATCTCTCTCTCCCTCTCCCTTCCTCTCTGAAACCAATAAAAATATATTTTTTAAAAAAGAGAGAGGAACACTTCAGGCCAGAAGTGTGGCATGAAGTACTCAAAGAAATTAAAAGCAAGGGCCTAAATCCAAAACTACTGTATCTAGTGAGGCTATCATTTAAAACTAAAGTTGAAATAAAAAGCTTTCAGACAAAAAGAGGTTAAAGGAGTACATTACCACCAAACTACTAATGCAAGAAATGTTAAAGGGTCTTTTTCAAGAAGAAGAAAAGGGGGGAGAGAGAGAGTATCATAGCCATAAAGAAAATAAAAAGGGCAATAAATAAATACCTATCAATATCATTAAATGTAAATGGACTAAATGCTCCAGTCAAAAGACATAGGGTGACTGAATGGAGAAGAAATCATGACTCATATATATGCTGTCTACAAGAGATCTACCTCACAACAAAAGATATACACACATTAAGAGTGAAGGGATGGAAAAATATATTCCATGCAAATGGAAAAGAAAGCTGGAGTAGCAATACTCATATCAGACAAAATAGACTTCAAAACAAAGGCCATAACAAGAGACAAAGAAGACCACTTCACAATACTAAAGGGAAGGATTCAATAAGAAAATATAACCCTTGTAAACATATATGCACCCAATATAGGAGCACCCAAGAATATTAAGAAACTCTTGATGGACTTTAAGGGGGAGATTGACAGCAATACAGTTATAGTGGGGGACTTTAACACTCCACTGACATCACGGGATAGATCTTCCAGACAAAAATCAACAAAGAAACAGTGGCCTTAAATGACACTCTACATCAGATGGATCTAAGTGATATTTACAGAACATTTCACCCCAAAGCAACAGAATACACATTCTTCTCAAGTGCACATGGAACATTCTCAAAGACAGACCACATGTTAGGGCAAAAAACAAGTCTATACAAATTCAAGATGATTGTTATAATACCAAGCATCTTCTCAGATCACAGTGGCATGAAGTTAGAAATCAACTACAATAAAAAAAACTCAAAAACACTGAAATACATGGGAGCTAAATAGTATGTTACTAAACAATGATTGGGGTACTAATGAGATCAAGCAAGAAATTAAAAACTTCCTGGAAACAAATGAAAATGAACACACAACCACCCAAAACCTATGGGATACAGTGAAAGCAGTCCTGAGAGGGAAGTTCATAGCACTATAGGTCTACCTCAAGAAACAAGAAAGACTAATAAACTATCTAATCCTAAAACTAAAACTAAAACTAATCCTAAAACTAGAAATAGAACAGCAAGAAAAGCCCAGAGGAAGTAGAAGGAAGGAAATAATAAAGATCAGAGTGGAAATAAATGACAGAGACTAAAAAATACAGTACAAAAGATCAATAAATCCAAGAGCTGGTTCTTTGAAAAGATAAACAAGATTGGTGAACCCCTAGCCTGACTCATCAATAAACGAAGAGAGAGGACCCAAATGAATAAAATCATAAATGAAAGAGGTGACATAACAACGGACACCACAGAAATACAAAGGATTGTAAACAAATATTATGAACAACTATATGCCAGCAAACTGGACAACCTAGGTGAAATGGCCAAATTCTTAGAAACATACAATCTTCTAATGTTCAATCAGGAAGAATCAGAAAACCTGAGTAGGCTAATAACAACCTATGAAATTGAAGCAGTAATTTACAAACTTCCAGCAAACAAAAATCCTGGACTGGATGGATTTACAGGTGAATTTTACCAACCATTCAAAGAAGAACTAACGCCTATCCTCCTCAAACTATTCCAAAAAATTCAAGAGGAAGGAACACTTCTTTTTATAAAGCCAGCATGATCCCAATTCCAAAACCAGATAAAAACACTATAAAGAAAAAAAATTACAGGCCAATATTCCTGATGAACACAGATGCTAAAATCGAATTCAGCAATATATTAAAAAGATCATGAGATTTATTCTAGGGATGCAAGGCAGTTACAATATTCACAAATCAGTAAATGTCACATAAACAAATTGAAAAATAAAAACCACATGATTATATCAATAGATGCAGAAAAAGCATTCAATAAAATCCAGCACCCTTTTTAAAAAAAATAAAAACACTTAAGTGGGAATAGAGAGATCATACCTCAGCATAATAAAGGCCATATACAACAAACCTACAGTCAACATAATACTCAATAGGCAAAAACTAAAAGCACTTTATTTAAGAACAGGAACAAGACAAGCATATCCAATATCACCACTCTTATTCAGCATAGTACTGAAAGTCCTAGCCACAGCAATCAGACAAGAAGAGATAAAAGGCATCCAAGTTGTAAAAACTGTCATTATTTGCAGATGACATGATATTGTACATAGCAAACTCTAAAGACTCCACCAGGAAACTACTAGTCTTAATAAATGAATTTGGAAAGGTAGCAGGATATAAAATCAACATCCGCAAATCAATGGCATTTTTATACACCAATAATGAACTTTCAGAACGAGAAACTGAAAAACAATCCCATTTACCACTGCAAAAAAAAAAAAAAAGATACCTAGGAATAAATGTAACCAAGGAGGTAAAAGACCTGTACTTGGAAAACTATAGGGCATTAAAAAAAGAAATAGAGGAAGATATAAACAACTGGAACTGTATACCATGTTCAGAGATCAGAAGAATTAACATTATTAAAATGTCTATACTACCCAAAGCAATCTACAGATTCAACACAATCCCTGTTAAAATACCAATGGCATACTTCACAGAGCTACAACAAATACTCCAAAAATTTATGTGGAAACATAAAATACCCCGAATAGCTGCAGAAATCTAGAAAAAAAAGAACAAACTTAGAGGAATCACAATACCGGATATCAAGCTAAACTACAAAGCCATCATAACCAAAACAGCCTGGTACTGACACAAGAATAGGCATATAGACCAATGGATCAGAACAGAGTCCCCCAAAATGGACCCAAACCTTTATGCTCACTTAATATTTGACAAAGGAGGCAAGAGCATACAATGGAGTAAAGACAGTCTCTTCAACAAATGGTGCTGGAAAAACTGAACAGACTATGCACAAAGATGAAACTAGACCACCCACTTATACTATACATACGAATAAACTCAGGGTGAATAAAATACTTAAATTTAAGGCATGAAACCATAAAAATCTTAGAAAAGAACATAGTCAGAAAAATCTCAGACATCTCAGGTAGCAATATATTTATGGATACATCTCCTAAGGCAAATGAAACTAAGGAGAAAATAAATGGGACTACATCAAAATAAAGCTTCTTCGCAGCAAAACAAAACAAAACAAACAAACAAAAACACACCATCAAATTTAAAAGGGAATCCACTGAATGAGAGAATATATTTGCCAATGATACATCTGATAAAGGGTTAATATCTAAAATATATAAAGTACTCATACAACCCAACGAAAAGAAGACCAAACAATACAATTAAAAATGGGCAAAAGACCTGAATAGACATTTCTCCAAAGAGGACATACAAATGGCTAGGAGACACCTGAAGAAAAAAATCCTCAAAGTCATTAATCATCAGAGAAATGCAAATTAAAACCACAATGAGATATTACCTCACACCTGTCCAAATGTCTGTCATCAAAAAATCCATAAACAACAAGTGCTGGTGGAGAAAAGGGACCACTAGTTCACTGTTGGTGGCAATGCAGATTGGTGCAGCCACTATGGAAAACGGTATTGAGTTTCCTCAAAAAATTAAAAATGAAACTTCCAATTGATCCAGCAATCTCACTTCTGGGAATATATCCTGAAAACCCCAGAATACCAATCAGGAAGAATATATACACTCTTATGTTCATAGCAGCATTATTTCCAATAGCTAAAACTTGTAAACAACCTAAGTGCCCATCAGTAGATGAATGGATGTAAAAGTGGGACATTTACACTATGGAGTACTATGCAGCTGTTAAAAAGAGGGATCTCTTACCCTTAGGACAGCATGGATGGACTTGGAAAATATTATGCTAAATTATACACAGGTTTAGCTTATTGGAATAAGCTAAACTGAGAAAGACTAATATCACATGATCTCACTTATTTAGGAATCTAATGAACAAAAGGAATTGACCGACAAAATAAGATTGAAGCAGGAAGGCATGGAACAGACTGACATACCTCAAGGTGGGATTGGTGGGACAAGAATAGATAAACCAAGGAAGTTTATAATTACACTAGAGGCCCGGTGCACAAAAATTTGTGCACTCGGGGTGGGGGGGGGGGAAGAGGTCCCTCAGCCCGGCCTGTGCCCTCTCACAGTCTGGGACCCCTCGGGAGATAACGACCTGCTGGCTTAGGCCTGCTCCTGGGTGGCAGAGGGCAGGCCCAATCCCTAGGTGCAGCCCCTGGTCGGGCTCAGAGCAGGGCCGATTGGGTAGTTGGGGCGCCACTCCCTGTCATGCACAGAGCAGGGCGGATCTGGAGATTGCGATGCCACCCTCAGTCACGTTCAGAGTAGGGCAGATTTGGGGGTTGGGGCACCACCCCCTGTCACACTCAAGGCAGAGTCGATAGGGAGGTTGGGGCGCCACCCCCTGTCACACACAGAGCAGGGCTGATCAGGGGGTTGGGGTGCCACCACTGTCACACTCAGGGCAGGGCCGATGGGGAGGTTATGGCTCTACCCCGTCACATACAGAGCAGGGCCTGGGGGGGGGGGTGTTGGGGCGCCGCACCCTGTCACACACAGAGCAGGGCCAATCAGGGGGTTGGGGCGCCGCACCCTGTCACACACAGAGCCGCAGGGTGATCAGGGGGTTGGGGAGCTCCCCCCTATCAAGCACAGAGCAGGACTGATCAGGGGGTTGGGGTTCCTTCCCCTGTCACGAACAGAGCAGGGCGGATAGGGAGGTTGTGGCCCCACCCCCTGTCACACACAGAGCAGGGCGATCAGGGGGTTTGGTTGCTGCCCCCTGTTATGCTGATCCTGGTGCTGGGAGGCCTCGCTGCTCCACTGATCCTGGTGCTGGGAGGCATATTACCCTTTTACTATATAGACTAGAGGCCTGGTGCATGGGTGGGGGCTGGCTGGTTTGCCCTGGAAGGGTGTCCTGATCAGGGTGGGGGTCCCCACTGGGATGCCTGGCCAGCCTGGATGAGGGGATGAGGGCCGTTTTCAGGCTGGTGGGTGACTGAAGCTCCCAACCTGTCCTTTTTTTCTTTTTTTTTATTCTGGGCCAGCTTTAGCTCTGAGGCTTGGCTCCAGCTCTGAGGCCTCGGCTGCTGAAAGCAGGTATCTGGTTTGTTTGGGTTCTATAATTGTAACACTGTTGCGATCCTGCTCACTCCAGCTCTGAGATCCCGGCTGGCTGAAAGCAGGGATCTGCGTTTGTTCTATAATTGAAACAATGTTGCGGTCCTGCTGGCTGAAGCCCGGCTGGCTGAAAGCAGGTTTCTGGGGTTTTGTTTAGCTTCTATAGTTGTAACAATGTTTCTTAAACTGCAAACTCAAAGGCCGGCAAGGCAGGCGGGGAACGTTGGCTTCCTCCGTCACTGAAGCAAGCAAGTCTCCTGTTCACTTCAAGCTGCCTGGCTGCCGGCTGCCATCTTGGTTGGCAGTTAATTTGCATATCGCCCTGATTAGTCAATGGGAAGGGTAGTGGAGGTATGGCTAATTACCATGTTTCTCTATTATTAGATAGGATGCATAGCACATGGACATGGGCAATAGGGTGGTGAAGACCTGGGTCAGGGGGTAAGTAGGATCTGGGAGAAGGGGGCGAAAGGGGGTGCAAATGGGAGATATCTGTAATACTATCAACAATAAAAAATATTTGAAAAAACTGATATAATACATATTTATTTCCTCCAGAGTTGAAGTTTTGCTTTTGGTTTACTATTTAATTAAACCAAGAGCTAACATAGAGCCTTTCTTTTCATAGTGATCAATGCAGGCATCTGTCATTTTCTTAACCCAACTATGTAATCAGGAACTGGGAAAATAATCAAAGCATAGATCCATTGATCCATTAGCTCCACTGTGAGGTAGATTTGAGCCCAAACTCCATTCACCAGTGAACTTCCATAAGCTGTAGTGAGCCATAATGCATTTCAGATCTATAGGGATCAGTGTCAACTCAGTGTCTGGGATTTTCTCTTTCTCTAGTGCAGAGTCATGGGCAAAATGGCCACCTGCCCCTTCAGAGGATGCTTGGAGGAAGATTTACAGTCTGTACACACAACAGTGTTGTAGGATCTTCCTCAAGGGGACCATGTTTCCCCTTCATTTAAGGAGTTCAGGTTTATGGACTAGTTTGGGGAAGGTACTGGGTGAGAGGCCATGACTTCTTATACATGGCAATGACTTCAGTATCATTTCTACTCCCCAGACTAAGTTCATTTCCTGTAATATAGATAAAGTAATATTTTATGATAGTTTACTTTGTTTATAGGACCCTGTAACCAATTTGCCATGCCCCAGATCCACAGAAGCTAAAATACTCCAAATGGCAGTTCATCTTTACAGTCAGTTATGGTAATTGAGCCTTCTTATCGCTGATGTTTAAGTGCTGACATCTGGCCTCTGTCTTTCTGGAACCCCACCATTTCCATTAAAATCATGTGTACTCTGTCAAGGGTGGCGACTCCCACCATCATCCCCATTCTATGATCACAGCCAAACCAAGTTTTCAAGAATTTTGCTATTTCCCTCATAATGCATTTCTCAATGCCCCAGGGATGGGAGTGTTTTCTGTAACTTGCAGGCAACATCGTCCTAGGAAGAGAAAGCAAGTTGCACAAGGTAATTTAGTCTAACATTACCAAATTTGTAAGCCTGTTGATTACTTCCTCTAAACAATTACAGGAAAGTTCTGGCATCTTGACCTTATTAATAATGGCCCTTTGTAGAATCCATGCTTTAGTCAGTCAAGCAAGTACCCTGTTAGAGCCATTTCTAGCTGATCAACTTAGTATATTAAACCCTGTATCCAACATACAGACAAACTAACTTTCTATCCCAACCCCTTAGTCCAGCAGTTCTCAACCTGTGGGTAGCGACCCCTTTGGCAGTTGAACGACCTTTTCACAGGGGTCGCCTAAGACCATCCTGCATATCAGATATTTACATTATGATTCATAACAGTAGCAACATTACAGTTATGAAGTAGCAACAAAAATAATTTTATGGTTGGGTCACAACATGAGGAACTGTATTTAAAGGGCCAGAAGGTTGAGAACCACTGCCTTAGTCTAACATGTACATGCTCTTAAGTTCCAAATGATAAACATGAGCAAGTTCTTGCAGTCCCTGTGATGTGTAGGCTATCTTTGCCCAAAATAACAAGTGATTCTCCCCTGGGTCTTAGTGGAATCTGACACTAGTTTTGTGTCAAAGGCAATGAGGTGTGAAGTGGGTAGATGATGAAAAAAAAAGGCTAGTTTTCTCAGGAAGAGGAAGGGAGTTGTTTCAACTGGCAAATAAATTCTGGGATTCAATTAGGGGATTTGTTTAATTATGGGGATCCAGAGTTTCCAGCTTATCTAAGAACATTCTTATGTCTCTGCCCATGTCTAAGGGAATCATTCCTTCTTCACTAAGAAACTTGGCAAAGTTGTCTGACCAATCTGCTTCACTATTCTCCAAACAGTACCATACAATTTTAGCCCTGATCTTCAACCATGTCTACCCTGTCTCTATAATGAATTAGTTTTTTTCATTTAAAGGTCTCATGAAGTTCTCTTAAGCTATATCTTAAGCTAATAATTCAAAATCTTGAGTTGATTCCCTCTCTCTCTCTCTCTCTCTCTCTCTCTCTCTCTCTCTCTCTCTTGAAACCATTCAGTGCTGTCTCAAATACTTTCTAGCCTCGACAATACTTGTAACCATTGCCACTGCCACAGTGGCCAAGTTCAGCAGATTACTCGGTGTCTTAGAGCCCTGACACTTCAGGTGGTTGTGATGTCATTGCATACCATAGATTACTAAAATTCTCCTTTCTGCCTTCAAGAGGGTCATTCCTATACTCAGGCTTTAACTTGTGAGTAACTATGCCACAATCCATACTTGAGGGTTTGTTTCCTGGGACAATTCCTTATAGGCAAAAGCTTATATGCCGCATTCCAACCAGGTGAATGGAAACCTCTCTGAGTACCTATAATCGCAAGTTCAGTGCAGGAAATTGGTGACACAGTGATGATAAAGCTAAGGAGATGGTGAAGCAAACCAGATTAGCAACATCAGGGAGCCACTCCCAAATAAAAATGAAAAGCTACATTACGGGAGACAGAGGCCAAGAGTACCTGACAGGATCTGGGAGTATGGCAGGAGCTGAGACCACAGAGAAACCTAGTCACTGCTGGAGACATAGCAGCTACAGAAATGTCCAAAGTCAAGTGAGAGTAAGAGAAATATTTTGGTTTCTCCCTACCTCCTGGCCTCACACGCCAGTCTCCTGCCAGTGCTAGGGCTAATCTTCCAGTGCTACTGAGTATAGCATTGGGAGGTACAGGAAGAGATCTGATAGCAAACAGTCCCCAGAGTTGCAAAGAAACAAAGGTGGTTACCCTTTCCAGAAAAGATAGGTTTATTCAGGATGAGAAATAATTCCTCCCTCCACCTTGGGGTAGACTGCTCTAGCACCTACCAGTGCCCAGTGGAGAGGGCACCAGGCTCCATATGCCAATTGACCTATAATAAAACTATTAGAAAAGTGAGAACTGACCAAGAATTCATTAGGATATTTGCCAGGAGGAAGAAATTGAGGAAAAACAGACATTTATGAGACATGAAGAAAATCAAATTAATTTGGCAAAACTATTACCAAAGACATGATAGAAATCCTAACACCTGGCACAGCCAGACCAAAGAGGCTGAGGATGCTTATAGAGCTCAGGGATTGTATGTCTTTAACTTGTTTTATTCAACATGTGAGATGGCATCACAAGGAGGTGGCAAGTGATAAATTGTTCTTGCTGATGGAAGTGGGAATGACTGTAGGTAATTACGTGAAATTTAGATACCCAGAAATTAAGTACCAACAAATGTTCACCGATATTGAAATGTACTCAATTATTAGTTTCCCAGTAGAAGTCATAGAAGCCAACATGAATTGTTAAAATTAAGGACAAATCATGAGGAGTTTGTTTTTAAAACCATGTAAAGTGAGTAGGAGCAAGGCTGTTATGTCTTTAATGGTACATGTCTGTTACTTTGTCTCCAGAGTTGAACATAATTAGTAATAGGAATGTTCTGTGTGTTTTTTTAATTCTACATTTCTATTTCCCACCACTGAGTAATTCAAACCAGCATGTGGAACACATGGGATGAGCAAAAAAAGCCTAAATTATACACAGGTTTGAATATTGGCTCCTTGAGGAATAAACTGTGTTAAAAATACAAATTCTAGGGTTTCAAATTCCTAAGGGAATCATGTGTCTTCCCACCCCCCTCCCTTCAGATTACATACATGGCATGGCATTTTCTGCAAAGAGATTCATTGGAATTTTTCTTTGTTCCACTCTGTACAACATTGTCATTATTGAATTTTTATAACTCAGACTTCCATAGACATCTGAAGTTGTCAAATAATCTTTTCAATTATGTTACTCTTTCAAAGGTGTTGTAGCTCCAGGAAAATAGTAATTCTGATGTCTAAAATGGTTATAGTATTGTTATATTTAAAGAAAATACATGTAGAAGCACAGAATATTTAGAACTAAATAAATCTTAGATATTGTCTACTTTTATTGTCCCAAGTTTATAGATGAGGAAATTTAATAATTATTTTTTCCAGAAACACATAGGTTGTTAATGACAGAACTAGGTCAGGAATCCTTTTTTTTTTTCAGATAATCTAAGAAAGCATTCTTTCAGAAATGCTTTAGTTATACAGTAATACTTCATTCATGTGATATAGTTCTGGTTTGTGGTCATAAATAGTTGTAAACATCATATCTCCTTTTTTATTCTTAAAAGGAATAAGATTGCTTTGTTTCTTAGCTTTGTAACTCATTCCTCACTGTTCCCAGCTTCAGGTTATTAGCACATAAATTCTTCAGTTCAGAGTCATCTTGCAAATTGTTTTTTCCTTGTTTGTCCCTATTGAATTCCTTCCAAATTTTTTTTTTAGCTTTCCCTTCTGCCTCCCTCTCTCAACCTGAAATCTTTTTAAATCTTGGCTATTCAGTATGGAACTCTCTTATTATCTTTGGATTTGTAGTTCAATGTACTGTAACAGATAGGAACCAGAAAATTAAAAATGCAAGGCCACACACCAATGCCCTTGTAGGTAGGCCTTCCTTTCTTACTGCGGGCTCATGTTTGAGTGGCATGTGCATAGGTAGATCTGCACTGAGCTAATGAGACTAAAGCTTCAGGGTTCCTTAATTGCACAGACCCCTCCCACGGCCTTGGAATGAATCCTAATATTTATATGTTTCAGCAATTTTAAAAAATAACCTACTTGAACTATAATCATGTAAGAACATTCTTTCACTCAGATGTTCCCTCCATCACACCTTCCCTTGTGCAGTGGTGGGGCTCCAGCTAAGGAAAAACTGAGTTGGTAGATGCATCTAGCTAGATTTATAACATTCTCAAACATGTCCAGGTATAATTAAATAATCATGTCCTAGTATATGACTAGCATCTGGTAATGTTTCGACCCCTCACTGAACTGATTTATATTAATCTCTGAATAGGTCCTATGAGTGTTCTACCAGCAAATGTAAGAGGATAGTGAAAAAGAAACACATTGAACTGTTAAGATAGAAGCAAGCTGTTGGAAGAGTAGTATGTTACATTGTACATGTGTCTTAAGCAGATAGTCAGTACAAATTCACATGGCTTTTGTGTTTACAGTATCCATCAGCTTTTCCAAATTGTTAGTTCTGATCTCTCATTCTTTTGTAAAATTTTTTTTTAAATATTTTTTTTATTGATTTCAGAGAGGAAGGGAGAGGGAGAGAGAGAAACATCAATGATAGAGAGAATCATTGATCGGCTGCCTCCTGCATGCCCCCTACTGGGGATCTAACCTGCAACCAGGGCATGTGCCCTTGACCAGAATTGAACCTGGAACCCTTCAGTCCGCAGGCTACACTCTATCTACTGAGCCAAACCGACTAGGGCTGATCTCTCATTCTAAATAAAGATTTAGTTTTATACATAACTTAGGATTCATTTGTGTATTCTTTTATTTATTTTTTGTTAATCCTCATCCAAGGATTGTTTTTTTTTAAATTGTCTTTCTTTGTGTTTTACTGTTTGTTTTTGAGAGAGGGAGCGGAAGGGACGGAGGGAAGGGAAAAGAAAGAGAGGAGAGAGAAACATCAATGGATGTGAGAGAGAGACACATTCACATTGATTGGTTGCTCCTGCACCTGCCCCAACCAGGCCAGGGATCAAACCTGCAACCCAGGTATATGCCCTTACCAGGAATCAAATCCAAGACCCTTCAGTACACAAACCAACGCTCTAACCACTGAGAAACACCAGCCACGGCTGTATTCTTTTTCTCTTAAAAACCCCTCCCCACCAACTTTTATGAGTTTTAGGCCCAAACTCCCCTGGGTGATTAACTTTTCCAAAGTTATTCCTTCCAGGCTTCAGGACAGCCTGATCCTGGTTCATTTCTGTAGCCAGAGCTCAGCAGGACTGGGACAGAAAAGACCTATTATGAGCAAAACGGGTAAACACCTCTTCTGGGCTGTGCAATAAAAAGATCATCATCAGAGAGTTTAAAGGGATAATCATGGGGCCAGGAAAAAGACAAGTTCAGAAGCCTCACAGGCCCAAACACACAGCAGAGAGCAAGGAGCAGTGCTTGCACCTAAGAATATTTCTATGAAAAAGCTGACATTTCCAAGACTTGCTTTATGAATGCCCACTAACTAATAAGAAGGTAGTTTGACTTATTTCAACTAGTCACTACAGACACCATAACCATTGTCAATTGTCAAGGGAAAGGATTTAACATCCATATGACTTCAAGACCACAGCCCTTAGGGATTGAAATCTCTACTTTATTTTACTTATATTATCACTGTTAGAATATACAGTTGACTCTGTAGGAAAACTAAATGGAGAAGAAAAAAGTATGTTATACAAACACAAACTTTAAGTTCTGGGGTTTTAAGAGTGGGGAGATTTCTCCTGCTTTATTTCCATGGAATTTGAAAGAAGAGAATGAGGTTTCTCTATTCCACAAATGTATGATAACCTGATTTCTGATGCAGAAATTGGACTAGATTTTCCAATTACTCATCATGATATCTCAGTCATGAAATTAGGTGACCTGTAATTTAGTCCAGGTAGCACAGCTCGGTTGTGGGATAAGAAGCTTAGATGCCAGGTATCCAATCACCCAGAGTAGGGTCTTTATACTCTCACATTTCATATGGGATTGAGAGCAAACTGTAGGTACTCAATATTAATTGTTTAGTAGATTGAAAGGCAACTTGTCACAGTGGAAAAGGCCATGAGCTTTGAAGTTACACCGACCGAGCATTCATTCCTGATTCTGATTTGGGCAAATTATTTAAAATCTCTACCACTCAGTTTTCTCATCTGTAATGTAGGAATAAGAAAGCCCATATGGATAAGTCAATCAGAGAAAGATAAGTGCCATGTGATGTCACTTATATGTGGAATCTAATGAACAGAATAAGCTAGTAAACAAAATAGAAACCGACTCATAGATACAGTGAACAGACTGACAGCTGCCCAAGAGGTGTAGAAGGGCTCTAGGTGAAAAAGGTGAAGAGATTAAGCAAAAAAAACCCAACAACCTATTTTCTGTTTTTTCAAAATGTTGATTAATATAATATGACCTGTGAATTCAAATTAAATTGTTAATAGAAAAAGGAAAACCCCCCTTGTAAAATTGTGCTGAAGATTCAATGAGGCAACTTTTGTCTAGTTTCTTCTCACGGGTGCCTAATAAACATTAGTAATTAACATGTAAAATCCCAAGCTGCCTAGGAAGTCCAGCATTTAACAGACTTTTGTACATAATATCATTTAATCCACATATCTACTCTATAATATAGGTATTACTATATATTTTTTACTAATGCAGAAGAGTCATTTTATTTACATTCAACAACTGACAAGTTGAGGGGGAGTACGAAGTCTAAAACCAAATATTTTTTCAATATTTTTTATTGATTTTAGGGGGAAAGAAAGAGGGAGGGAGAGAGAGAAAAACATCAATGTGACCGAGAAACATCAAACCAGTGACCTTTTGGTGCACATGATGATGTTCAATCAACAGCCATACAGACCAAATCTTCTTTCAACATCTTAGCTTTCTGACAGGAAAGCTGTCCAGGATAATATATTTTTAAATGATTTATCACTTTTAGTCTTACCCCAACAAGCATTCAGGGTGTGCAAAATGAGGATACTTCACAAACATTACTTTGATTATAAAAATAAATCAGAATTAAAATGTAATTTTGATTTTTTTAGCAGACAAAACAAGAAATCATCAGTAAAGATATTGGGGAGTTGACATTCTCAGATGAAAAAGTAAGATGTCAAAACAAAATGTTGTAATTCTTCCAACCCACTATTCATTGTTTGAATGAGATTTGAAGTTGACTGGAAAAATAACCATGATACCTCAGACCAGAATGTGTTGAATTAGTTGATTCTGTAGCCACAAGTTTTAAAGAATGTCTGCAATTGCAAAATCTGTCATAGCTCTATTTGGCTTATCTCAGCCATATTACTCTTGCTCACTCTTCTAACATTCCCTTCCCTTTCTGGCCACTGTCAGTTCCTCCTATTATCTCTTTTGTTCCAAGGGAGTGTTCGAAGCTACCCATTGTCTTCACTATCAGAGAAGTGTATACAAGGGGCCCGGAACGCTGGTGAACCTTGAGCCCTGGCAAGGACCAGAGCTATGCACCAATTGTTTAGTTGAGACAATGGTAGCTCAAGCAATTTCCTGACCAAATAGTCTCAGGGTAAATCTTTACTAATATTTACTGACCTTTAAGATAGTCTGTCTGTTACCAGAATTGCCTGCCTAAGGGCTATATGTGTATCCAAAATTGAATAAAAGGTTGGCAAGGCCTGGGCACCAGTGGAAGTCCTTCCCCTTGCGTTGGACTTTCCGCCTGGTCCCAATATTTCCAAATTATTATTTCTTGTTTAGTCTCTGTCATTTGCACGCAGCCCTTCTCCAGATCCTGAACCCTGAACCATGTAGGACATGGATCGCATAAGGGAGTATTAAAATATGTTCATAGAAAATACTTTCAGATGGACTATAGCAACAACTTTGGGGGGGGGGGCATTATGGTGTTCTAAGATTTTTGTGTTTTTTTTTGTTAAAATGTTTGAATCTTGACTCTCACTGTAGAATAATGCCCTTGGGTAAGTGTTTGATGATTTCCTCAATACTCTAAATTACTAATAAAATATGATTAATAAAATAGTATTTACTTAATGGCAAATAATTTATATACTTTAATCCCCATAACAACTCTATTAAGTAGTTATTTTTAATATCTTCATTTTACAGGTGAACACACAGATTTTGAGAAGTTAAGGAAATCATCCAGGGACATACAGCTTCAAGTAGCATCACTAAATCTCAAATCTTCTTTTTATGTTGCTAACTGCCTCTCCAATAATGCTATCTACATATTGCTATTTGTAATAATTCTTTTAAGTTCATATAATGTTCATGGTATATAGGAGACTTTGAATAAATGTCAGCTCCTATCTCTGTATCTATATAGTACTTTTAGTTTTCTCGAAACAGCTGATATTTATCATTTTATTTGATTTTTACCTGACAAATATGAAAACTGAGGAAATATGGGACTGAATAATATCAACAAATTACCAGAGAAACTGGTCTGAGGAACCAGGTTTTCTTTCTTCACATCTGCTACCTTTTCCTCTACAAACCTGTCAAAGTCCTGCAAGAAGAGACTTTCGTTTTTTCTCTTGGGTCCTCCCTTCTTTTTGGCTCCAGGCAGGAAGGCATATGCTTATTTTCATAAATGAATGAGCCTCTTGATGTTACAGAACCTGACACCACACACTTAAAATGATTATTCTGTGATCTTTAGAATCATCATGGCAGAAGGCCACTCTCAACTAGACTTTTGCTCCCCTGCAATGACAAGCCCTAATGGAATCTGGCCTGCAGAGTGTCTGGGCTGTGTACGGGCTGGTGTCAGAGCAAGTGCAAGCAAGTTCCTCAGAGCTCAGCCTTTACTACATTGTGTAACTCAAACATTCCTCCAGGACACAACCCACCTTTTCCAGTGGATCTACTGCACTGATTCTCTTGGAGGCAGTGTAGAAGTAGTGGGGAGGGGGAAGGAGGGGAAGTATGTGCTTTTGGAGGATATTGTGGATGGGGGAGTGGGTGGAGACAAAGGGGGTAGGGAATGACAAGCCAGGGTGGAAAAAATAAGCACCACTGCCACCAAAATATTCTGCTCAAGGATGAGAGAGTACACCCTACAGCTGTTAGCAGTGTTCAGCATATTTAGCATATTTACATATACCAAGTATTTCCAAACAGCTTTGTGTTTGTTTTAAAATCCCACACAGAGATGTCTGGTAAAGCTGTTACTGTGGAAAGCTTATTTTCTTGGTGATGTTTGCAAAACTGTTTTAAAATTTTGTGTATACATCATAAGTGGAGCAGAAGAATCAGTCATTACCCACATTATAGAGAAATCTGGATCAGTCCATCTACCACTCAGACAGCATTCAGAGCAAAACACCCTTGTTCTAAGAAAAGGAGGCACCTTCTTGGTAAAATTCATTTTTTTAATTTAATTTTTCCCATCTGCATTTATCCCTTCTATGACCTCTTCCACCTCCATCCACCTCCTCATCCCTGCAATCATCACACTATTGTCCATGTCCATGAATTCTCACTCTTTTTTTTCTCTTTTTTGTTCCATTCCCCCCACAACTCTCACCCCCACCCCCAACCCCCAGAGCTGTCTGCCTGCTCTCTATCTTTAGTCTACAGCCATACCACCCTGAACGCGCCTGATCTTGTCTATCTTTAAATTGTTATTTTTGGTTCAATATAAAATAAAACATAGATAATCATACAGTGATCCTTGGTTAGTCCTGAAGCCACCAAAGTATTGCTATTGACTCTCATCTTTAATTTATAACTTTTTTTGTTTGTTTGTTTGTTTTTTGGTAAAAAAAAATAGTAACACTGGATAGCTTTTTCATACAGCCATTTTCTTTTGGAAACGTAAAACACCATAAAACCACATATAGTCCATTTGTAAAAGATTAGGAAACTTCCAGCAGAAGGAATGGGGTTGTTTAAAGCTATATTTTCCTTTTAGCAAGATCCACAAGAAAAGGATAGAGTGTCATGCTTAAAGGGGAACAGATTTTGTATTTTTTGGCAAGATATTAAATCCTCTGTTGCTATATTTGGCTCCCTGCAAACAGTCTCTTGTGCAAGTGCAACGAAAAGATCAATGCTGGTGTTCATTCAGCCACAGCCAAAGTTGGTATGGGAAGTAAAGCAGTTGTGCTTGAGTGTTGTTTTTAAGAGAGTCTAGCTCACTTATTGATTAACAGCATTTTAGAGTAAAGGTACCTACTTTACACATTAAATTGATCAAAACATGTTGGCTTTCCATAGCAGTTTTTCCACTGCTTAACTGATAACAGATGCAATGATTCAATCTAGACAGAAATACAAAAGCTTTACCACGTCAATGTGGTCATATATATAGATATTTAGTCAAATGTGTATAAGCAAGTCAAATGAGATGCTTGGAGACTTAGAACATCACAGAATGGGCATATGTTCCCAAAAAAGGAAGCAAAACAATTAAATGGTAGTGATTGTCCCCAAAGAAAACACACTTCAGCTAGGAAGAATCTGCACCAGATGTCCTGTCTCCACCCCCCTGAGTGCCTGTCTGAAATAAATACCACATAACCCTTTGGATCCCAAGGTACTGTAATAACCACGTGAGACGTTTAAGAGAGCAACAGGAATTTCCTTCATATGCAATTATTTAATTGAAGATGAATCTTGCACAAATGACCTTTGAAAACATGGAACAAGCCTTGCTAGTTTCAGTGATACAGTAAATTCCCTCACACTACAAAGCTGATGAAAAAAAATTATTGAAATCTGTAAACATGTTGCCTAACATTTAAGGACTTTGCAGTTGGAATTAAATCAAGGACTCGGAAATGGGAGATTATCCAGGATTATCCAGGTAAAGCCAATGTAATTACAAAAGTCCTTAAGTGTGTAAGAGGGAGGCAAAAGAGGGTCAGAGCGATGCCATATTAGAAAGACTTGACCAGAAATTGCTGGCTTTGGAGTTGGAGGAAGGGGGCCATTAGCCAAGGACTGGAGATCCTGAAAACAGCACTGAAACAGATTCTGCCTTGGAGTATCCAGGAATGCGGCTGACACTTTGATTTTAGCCCACTGAGGCCAGGGCCAATGTCTGACCTACAGAGCCGTAAGATAATACATTTATGCTGTTTGAAGCCATTGAATTTGTGGTAATTTTTACAGCATCCATAGAAAACTTATGACACTGTCTGGTCTAAAGATATGCAGACTGTTAAAAAGCCTGTGCCAAGTTATTTCACCTGTAATGCTGGAGGCACTACTGATTTCAATACTGATTTTCAGACTTGGCACTATCACGTTACAGATTCAGTTAATAAGGAAATAGAAGTCCCAGGTAGGGAAATTCTAGCTTCTTTTAAAAATATCAGGTCTTGGACTTCCTTCTTGGTGCATTTCAAAGAATTGTTGGGAAAGTTTGGTTTCTTTTTCCATACTGCTCATCTGTATCAACAAATGCAAAAAAATAAAATAAAATAAATGTCTCTCTCCCAAAGAGTCTATCTATAACTTTAGAAATATTGTATTAAAAGATTCAGAAGCTTCCCTCAGTTATGTAATACAGCCCATTTCACTTGCTCTTCCATTATTAACAATTGTTTTATAACCTATTTCTCCCTGTAACATACATTTCTTGGCTCTAAAAATTAACTAAATCTCATTTAAAAAACCCCTATGATGTTTTAATTTCCAAAGATATTTACAAGTTGCTTAAATAAAAAGAAAACAGAGAGCTTTAGTTAAGAGTCAAGAAATACAAATTAAACCAAAATGCTACATTAAATATAAACATTAAGTTCACATTAAATTATTTATTGAACAAATTGAAGTCATTTATTTTTATTACAAAGTCCTCCATTATCTTATATCATCAACACATAGTTATGAGACCTGCATTTGAAAAGTGAATAGAAATACGAAAATGCCTTTCCCCAACCCCAAGAAAAACAGGGGGGAAATATGATTTTATAATTAGTTTTAAAGCCAAAAATTTTATGAATTACATCTATTTTTGTAAATTAAGAATGATAATATAGCTAAGATTCATTTATCTTTCTGGAAATGTAAAATTAAGATGGCATAAATTTGCTCATAAAACTAACAAATCTGGAATTTGACTGTATTTCAAGATTGCGAGATATTTCTAGCATTAATTTTCAGTTTACCTAACCAAGTAACAAATATAAGTTTAACACACTATGTATTTTTTACAAAAGTACATCTTAGATTTATATGATGAAAACAAAATTAAATCTGTGTTTTCCTTTCAATATATGCACTTTAAAATGATACAAATAATTCACATGAAAATCCTTCCCTATATTGTTAATCCGTTAAAATATATGGAATAGTATTTTAAAATCAAATATAATATCCAAGATTGTAAATAGCCTAAGAAATTAAATCAAGTATGTAAATAATCATTAATTTTTGCCCTTGCCACAGCATAGGAAAAAATGTACATCTCTATTAGTATAAAGAGATATCATTTTAAAAGTTCACATCTTATGCATATACCAAAAATGCTAAATAAAGAATCTTATATAGTAAAAGAATTATTCTTAAATCAAAATTTAGTAGTCCAGAAACAGTTTGAAAGAAAGCTAATTGATGGCGACCTGCACTTTTCTAGAAAGTGTCATTGTTTACTTATACAATGAAATTGGCAAATTACACTTACTATTTCTTGGCATTTTTAAAAGGGTGATAGATAAATTTATTGGACTAAATTCATTTGCAATTTCAAGATAAATAGTTTGATCAATTATTTGAAACTATAAAAATATTTTCACACGAACAAAAAAAAGTACAATGGACAATAAAAGAAATAAGCAAAGTATGATAGTTTAATAATAATGACTATTTCTATACTTTGGAAAAGTGTATACGTAATATTCCCAGAGAGCCCTAAAAGAAAGAAAAACCTACAGAAAAATTCTGAAAGTCTGTTCTGTGACCAAGTTACTAAGGTAATTAACATTTTGAGGCTATTTAGACTCAGGTCTCCTTGCAGGCCCCACCCATACCCCAATCTCCAGAGTCATCCACCTTTGTGTAGTTTACAGATTCACTTACAATATACATCACTGAACAAAAACTTTAACCTAATTTTTCTAAAACAACTTTAATAATAGTTTTAATGCTTTAATACTAAAGGGTTCTTGGGCCAAGATTTTAGGAAATACATTTTAATTTCTCTCTCAAACAAGGCTTACATTTTCTCAAAGATGTGTCTTTTATCCTGGATGAAAGAATAAAACAAAACAAAACTGCATCCTTAGGTCCTGCATATTAAAATTGGCAGGCTGATTACAGTCTTGGTCTCAAAGTTTCTGCTTTCTGCTGTCCTTCTGTCTGTTGTGAAGGTGATCAATCACAGGAATTCTAACTGCCATCAATACCCCTTTGTAACTGCAATGGTTCAACTGAACTCTTTCCATCTTCAATAACCGACACAGTGTCAACATCTGCTTCCAATAAAGTTGTTTCTTTTTTTCTCAAGCAGAGTAAATCTGCTGACTGAGATCTTAAAGGGTTCTGTTTTTTTCTTTTTTCTCCCTTTCACATGCAGGCAATTTTTTTCCACCGTATTTTGCAGTTTTTCCTCCATGGCAAGTAGAAAAAAAAAATGAATAACTTCAAAAAAGATGTTTTTATTCCAGGTGCTAAGGAAGCCCCAAATATAACTGAAAAACAATAACTTTGGTGATTTAATAAACCTGTTGCCTTAATTTTGGAGAAAATAATACACAGGGTCCTAGATGAATCCAATGTTGGAATAAGTAAGAAAACTCAGAGTTGAACCTAGATACCACTAAGAGGTTATTTTCCTTCATAAATGGTACACTCAAATATTAGAGATAATTAAGAATTTTACATTTTATCTTCAACACCTAGTAGAAGGCAAAGATTCTCTTGCATTAATTTGTTATGGAAAAGCACAGTGATATATCTACTGCTGCAGAAATGGGTATGGGAAGTAAAGAGAGAGGACATTTAGGAGCTCAGTTTTATGACCTACTTTCTCAACTGATAGACATGAGTGAGCTGTTATTTATTGAACATCTACTATGAGCTGATGATGGATTTTATATACATATATATGATTTTCAACCTTCACAGCCTGCCAGTAGGTATTATTATCCCACTTTACTCATGAGATAAATAAATAAACCCCCAAATCACATATATCTAATTGTGGTTAAGCCAGAATTCAGAGAATGACCTAATGCCCAACACAATGCACTTTTCCATTAATTCATTCGACTTCTCAATTCATATCCCCATCAGAACGCTAACATAAATTCTTTCCTTTTCTACAGTTAATGCCACTGCCCCATTGACTTAATTCAGCAAATATTATCTAACAAAGGGACACTCAGTGAGAAATAGGATGCAGTTTCTTGAAATATAGTTTCTGATTGCTCCTTTAAATTACAAATGTAACATTAAACCAGAAAGTAAATGTAAAAGTGAGATAGATTCTGTCATGTATTCTATAGGTCTCACTTAGAGTAAGAATGGGCAAATACTATGTGCATAATGAATGAGTTCCTCAATGGCACATTTAATCCAATGCCTGGGATGTGTTGTTTTTAAAGTTTCTTATAAAGTTAAAGAAATTAATTCCTCAATCATTTGTCATCCACTAGTTCTCATTTGCAAAATTCAAAACAATCCTGGCCACTTTTGCTTAAAATAATATTGTAATTTTAAGAGGAATGAGAAAGAAGAAAAAATAGAGGAGTGGATGGTTAACCTTCTTAAGAAGAAACACTGATTTTTAAAAAGTTTAGCACTCTTTTCAAATAAACAATGAGGGACCGATAACCTGTTAGAATCGACTTGTCACTATTATGTTGTTCCTTAGCTCATGATAGTTTAGGTGGAAGAATAGACTAGATGTCAACTAAATCAGATCATTTTCTAGGGGCTAGTTCACAGATTTTTAGAAAGCTTAAGTAATTTCTAAAATAGTCAAAGATAGAGTGGTTCCACGTGAAATTGAGGAAGGAGGTGGCAGCCTTCAATAAAGCAGTTTGGAAGACTCTAAGTTCAACTGCATCATTTTGATGTTAGCAAACCAGACCCAGAGTGTGCTAGCATTTTAAACCTAAAATAAATTCAGAATACCATGCTAAATTACAACTGATCTTTTTATAACTTCTGCTGGTAATGATAATGTGATCATAGTAAGGGGTGCCAGACAATTGTAGACATGCACTCATTCTTTTTTCACTTAGATTGGATCCACTCCTTGCATATGCAAAAATCTAATCCTTGCTGTGCCAACACCACCTAGGTCCCTTCTCACTTACAAATCTTTTCCGTGTACAGCAGAATTTAGGTCCCCAACTTTTCTTAGGCCCCCAGAGCCAAGGAATATTTTATCCTATGGTTGCCAGGAGTGACACAGAACACAGTCTCAATTTAGAGTGAAGCTATCTAATTGCTCTCTCTCCTTCAATTCAATTCAGTGGAGAATAAGGAAAAGAGCAGAAAGTTAATACTTTTCTTCTCTTAACTGGGGAAATCCAATTGAATGATTTAGATGAGTTGGTATACCATACCATTCTCAGAGACACTGAAAAGGAAGTTAATAGGTTCCAAGGGAAGAAGAGAAAAATAAATAATCCCCAGTGAGTCTTCCCATGGGAATACCAAATATTTGTCTTTGAAAACTCAGGAGGACACAAATGAAACCAATTTTATAGATACATTCAACTCTGTGCTCCACAGATTTTGGCAAAATTACTAACAACTGTAATATATCAAATTGTAAATCAAAATGTAGATCATTTAACTAAGCCAGGCCCTAAAAATCTAAGTTCATGTCATTAGTAAGCGGAAGATACCTTAAGTTTGGACCTCACATTAGGTACCAATGCATATTGTGCTAAGGAGAGTCTGGCTAAGAAAAAGCAATGGATGGAGTGATAAGAATACCACAAGACAGTGTATACCTCATGAGATGCTCCAGGAAAGAAAACTAGTACATGAAACACAGCTAAGGGACATATTTGAAAATTATCTGTGAGAACTCTGCCTAGCTAAGCAGAGGTTTTGTTGTTCTTATATCTAAAATGTTCACATACATAATATACACACTTTAAGATGAAAAGTGGTCTTTCACTAAATATTGTATTTCACATGGGTGAAGATGGGGATGGAAAAAATTTGAGATTTTTTTTTTTTTACCAAACAAAAAATTTCTCTATAACATTAACTTTTTAACATGACCCATCTCTGAAAAGACCTGGAAAAAAGAATGGACTTTGCATTAAAAGTCCTTAAACTATCATTAACTGCTACTTTCATAATCTTTTTCTAGAAGGGTCTTGATAATTCCAACTTAACCTTATTTACATTCTGATGGCCAATCAATTTGAATTGGGGTTTTCAAAAATAAATTTTAAATAACAAATTATCAAATTGTAAACCCAATTTCAGTAAATGTGGTATAAATTCAAATTGAAATTTCATTTTGCTCTAAGTGTCTTTCTTATAAAGCATTAAATCACCTAAACCCAGATTTAAAAAAAAAACTTGCAAAAACCTATGTTTAAAATATTGCACATACACTACATTAGTTTTCAATTCACAATGATAGGTAACATGATCAGAAAGAGTCATTGAATTGAAGGCTTTGTAATACGTCTAGTACTTTCCCAAATAGTATCCCTTCAAACTATGTTCAGGAAAAGAACTCCACTTAATATATGACCTTAAAAATTGCCATGAATTAGGAATGAGAAAAATAAGTCACTGGCACTCCAAGGTAGCATGATTAAATGCACTTTTTTCCAGTAGTTGGATATAACCTCAGGTTCCATTTATCAAACTCAGATGGACTAGAAAGAGAATTACATATTCTATGCAAACTCTTCATCTGATTGGAGGTTTATGTAAAACTTTTTAAATCAAGCTACAAGTACTAATTGGGAGAAATCGAAGTAATCAAATATTCTTTCTTTAGTGTGTTCATTAAAAAAACTTCCTTTTCAAGCTATACATATTACTCAAAGCAAAGTAAGGTAGCATGGAATTCAATCTTCACTGAGATTTAATGTGATACAGCACTACATCGGCTTGGCTACGGTGTTACTTTTGTAAAAAGGGATAAACTATCAGACACTTGAGGTAACCTAGAAAGCACAGAGCATATCACAGACATCTTAAAAGACAAGCATTTTAAACATTATTTTTTTCCCAGTGCTTCTCTGAGAGCAAGTTCTTTAAACAGAACTTAAAAATTTTTACAATATTAAAAAAAATACATCCCTCAAAAATAGCCCATCAATGCTAAATCAAACTTTCTGTATTTCTACAAAAATAGATGCACATAGAGCTATAAAATTTTATTCCTGAAAGAATGAGCATATTCATTTGTGATTCATCTTTTCCTGACAAGGTGGTTGGTTAAAAAAAATCAAAATGAAACAAAAATTAAACCATGTATTGAGATAAAAAACCAAAAAAATTAAAATAAAATAAAAAGAGTTGCACAGTTGGCAAAGGCTCAGATGAGGGGAAAAATAAACAAAAATGCTTTTCTTCAATGTCTAGGACCCACTCTGCTTTCTCAAGAAAAGTCTCCAATGCAAAGTCAGCTGATTGACACTCCTCTTCTCCTTCCATGTCTATTGTGTCCAATCGCAGAATGGAAAATCCTGGCAGCATCTATTCCCAGTGGGCCCGAGGATTCATGCTCCAATCTGACTTATTAATACTGTGCGTTTCAGTACCATGGTGATTCCTTGCTCTTGTCTTGGTGCTGTAGACCTAGAAAAAGTGACAATGAGAGCAATGAAAAGCATTAATATATGTCACACTAAAAGAATAGGCATAATCTACAATGCATGAGATACAGAAACCAAAAAGACAATCTTGGCTGTGAGGTCAGAACACCTGCTCTCTAAGGAAATTCAGTGCTTGAGCTCATAGTTTTAAAAATATTAACCAACAGGTGACAAAAAACTCTTGACCAGACAGTAGTGCTATTTGGACAGTACAAATCCTTCAGTGTGTTTTTTATTTCCTAATAAAACATTTATTTCCTAATAAAATGAGTGAATAAAACAATAAAATAAACCATATTATTTCTAATTTCAAAGGGAGCTGATATTGGGGGGAAACGATGTAACAAATCTTTGGGGTATTTAGACAGCACTTCAGTTAATACTGTAATACTTTAGAGTAACAAAAATCATACTTTTTGGACTAAAATAGTAAATAAATTCTAGTGTTATTTTGAAATGTATTCCACTGTGGGATTGCGATAAATTATGGTGAGCAATTAGGGTTAAAAACTGAATCTAGTATTGTCAGCAAAATAGATATAGTCAGTTCCCAGCTAATAGCATGAACCTATATTCTATTTATAAATGTACTTATTTTTATCACATTTCCCTCCAGAAAATAGTTAAGATGGCTTACAAAAATCCAAACTTCATAGAAAGAAAATAAAATTTGCAGGTAAATTTAAAAGAATTAGTGACAAAAGGAAAATATGTGAACATGTATGAATTCAACTCGTAGCAAAAGTTTATCAAACAGTAAATGAAACAAAAATGTAACTCTGATTTGGTACTCATATAGTCAATTGACTAATTTCTGATATGGCAATTAGTATAACTCCTTCAGTTTCCATTATTTTTGTCCTGGGGCATAAATATTTGGAAGAGTAAAGATCCAGAATAATGGTTGCTCTGAATTTTTTTAAACCAAATACCAAAACACGAAGTTAAGGCTATTACATAAGGGATAGAACGCAGCCTGATTGCTGTTTTGTGGGTGCTGAGATCACAGGCTAGCTTCTTGATCCTAGATCTAAAACTGCTGAAGTCTGGGCTGGATGTCAGCAATAGAACGGTTAAATGAACCAGTATGGCTTTCAACTGCAATTGTTACTAAACCAGATGCAGGGATTTCATTTCTTGTCCCTCCAACTTGTCAAAGAATTTTATAAAACAGTGGGTATCATTACAAAATGGATACAGTTAGCTAGTCATTGATGGGAGACATTAAGACAGTCTCAAAACAAACTACATGAAGGAAGAGAAAAAATGGAAACAAGCAACTCACAGAACCACAAGTCACTATCTGAGTTCTGTAGCATTTGTGTATTGGGGAAAAACAACACTTCCTGAAGAAAGTTTAGTCCCATCTTATTTTTTCTCATGTGTATATAGATTATGTTTAGATACAGAATCTACAGCCCCCTTCACCTCCCCCCATTTCAAAGGAAGAATAGGAGGATCAAGAGGAGAATGAGGGGGAGAAAGGAGATAAAAGGATTTGGGGTATACCAATTCACTCTGTTTGCTTTACTCATTTTCAAATGATTGTGTGGTTAGAATAATTTACAACATACCATAGTCTCTGTTGGGTGACTCTTATAATCTAAACCACCTTAACTGACAATCTGCTGACTGCATAAATATTTTTTTCATTATTAAAACGTCTCATCTTCTGTATGACTCAGTATTTCCACACTTGAAGACTCCATCAATCTATAGAATGTCAGCACCGCAAGTCATGAATAGTGTTGGAATCATCAAGTGGTTTGAGTGTCTTTTTTCCCCTTTAAATAAAGGCAATCCCTCGTTTGCTTTGCAAAGACATACGACTCCTTCAAAATCATGTTAGCCTTTTTCTGTGGACAAGAATTGAATTACTTAACATAGCCCTACATTTTCCAACCAGAATAACAGAAGGCATTCATTCTCTCATTATAACTTCATCTCTTCAATTTTTTTGTTGTTGTCAAGTCTTTGCATTATCTTGAAAAAAAATCAATTCAATTCATCTATGACCTGAAATGCATTAAATATCTAATGTGGTGAAGGCACATAAATCAAACCTCTCCTTTAATGACCAGATAGTCATACCTGTAAATTTCAAAACTGGCATAAGCAAAGCACAAGAAATGAACCACAAGCAACAGAGCCTACTACTAATCAGTTGCAACAGAGAAGTGTGGCTATAATTTTTCTTGTTATACAGTTGATGAGGGTAGATCAGGACATTAAAAAGCCATTCAGTACACTTAGTTTTCCCAATAAGGGTTAAAGAGGACAAAATCATTAATCCGCATGAACTTTATGTGGTCTCCATAGATCATTAGCTCATCATCCTTATGTTATCTACATATATTTAGGATTTCCCTTAATTGTTTACCAGAACACAAAACCCACTGCTATGATTTTGTTCCTATTCAGGCTTTTTTATTTTATTTTATTTTTTTTTTGCCTTCTCACTTCCCTAACTGAAACCCATATAAAATATAAAATAAGTTTATAACATATCCTAAAATCTCCCCACTGGCTGTCTGAAATCACCCATATTCATCTTCTATACTTGTAATCCACAATTGCTTTATCACTTAGTCAATGAGATTGTCAGTAGAAAGGAAAATAAACAGCATAAAAATAACATTAATGAGCATTTTCTTAGGGCTGAATATGCCAGGCACTGTGCTAAGTGCTTTACATGAAATATTTCATTTAATGCCACCCACCATGCTATCAGAGTATCCATTTTACAAATGAGAAAATTGGAACTAAGAAAAGTTATGCAACTATCAAGCAGTAGAGCTAGGATTGAAGACGAGATGGTCTGATGTCAGAGCCTGGTCTCCTGTATGGACTATGTAGGCTGTAGGCTGTGACAGTAGCTTATACTTCCTTAACTTCCCAAGTCAAAATTATTTCATAAATCAATTCAAGGAATTGTTAATGCATTTTTATATAATTTTTCACTGTTTAGAAACACTTTAAGGGAACTGATATCAGGATTAACAAAATAGCGGTCTTAGTGATTTTTTTTAACTATACATCTGCAATGTTTTTCCTAAGATGTAGTAAATGATTACTACTTGTTATACTTCGAATGAAGACTATGTACTTTAATAATGCAATAGGATATGTCATATTAACTGGAATGTTTTTTGATATTGATAGCCACTTCCCCCCAAACTTCCTCAGTGTGAACATTGAAGACATGAGGTAGCCATTTGGCCTACGAGGTTGTATTAAGAAATGGACCTGGAAACAAAAACATCACACCATTGGCTTTGGAGTTGGGAGTCTGGGACTCAGTTAGAAGAAAGGCTGAAAAGAAAATGTCAACCCACAGACCCAGGTCCTCCCTCCATTTCTGTCACCACCACCACCTGACCACCAAAAGAAAAGGGGAAAACCAGACCTAGGAAGAGCGTGAAAAAAGTATGAACATAGAAAATAAATTTAAGATAATTAGCAATAGAAGAGAAGTCTTGATCAAGAAAGATCATAATATGATCTCCCTTTAAAATTTGAAAAATCCGTTGAATAAGGCACCACAACTCACTTTCTAGCTGAGATTTTGGGGGAGGCAATAGCTTCACAGATTCAACTTTTGCAAAAGACTCTGGGGATAAGGAAGTAGAAATAGCAAGCATGAAAAGCCTGGAGAATTCCCCCTCCTTAGATCCTAAATTGTCCCTGGGCTCTCCAAGGATACATTAGCTCAGGAAGTATTATGCAGAGTCTGCCAGTATGTTCCATAGCTACAATGTGGGCACCCCATGGCAGGAGAAATGACATGGGCCACACCACCTGAGCATCTGGGAGGATCACAAGCACTAAGAGGCTGAACTCAAGTGAAATAGTTCATTATCAGGGGAGCCTGGTACAGAGAATACATAGAGAGGGAGAGCGCAGGGAGGGAATATGCTTGGAAACAATGGCCAGGATAGGATTGAAATGACAAGACCAAACATCTGATAGCAACCTCTTAATGGACAATTTTTGAAATGTGACTAACTTTAGGAGTAGAGAGACAATCCTAGGGAGAAAGTGAGGGAAGAATTTGAGAAGAGGTTTTATCACTAAATGGGAAAATCTTTTATTTATTGATTGATGAAAGAGAGAGAGAGAGAGAGAGAGAGAGAGAGAGATCGATTGTTTGTTCCACTTTTGTTGGTTCCACTTATTTACACATTCATTATTGATTCTTTATGTGCCCTGACCAGAATCAAACCCACAACTTTGGCATATTGGAACGATGCTGTAACCAACTGAGCACCAGGCCAGCTCCGGTAAATTGTTTTAAACTAAACACAATGGAGATATCATTGGGTTGAGCTAAGAATACTCACACTTGGTGCAGTTAAATATTCTGCTATTGAGTAGAAATAAATAATAAATTGGGTTACTGCAAAGGTGACACTCCGACGCACCTGAGATTTAGGCAATGTTTGCTAGTCACATCCATTAGAAAAGCACGTCTTACTTCCAAGGAAGCATAATCACTTAACAACACTTAAATAAGTAGAATATGTTTTCAATTAATTTTATTGCTGGAGATAATAAAAGTAATGTGGTAAACATACACTAGCGGTACATGCTATTGATATAAAGAGAAAAAAAAGTGAAACATAAAACCTGGAAGTGTGGCTAGAATATTTTATGACCTAAAAGTAAATACTTAAATAAATAAATATAAACTTTTCATTTCATAGATAATTAGAGTCTAGAAACCCTTTTAAATCAGAATGCTTACTATTAGATAATAAGTTGGTAGCTTATTTTTACATTAAAAAACACAAGAAGAATCTCTGCTTTAATAAGATATGCCATATTCATTATAAATATAAATATATACAACATTGTATTTGATGCTTTATCAAAATATCCAACCTTCACCACTGATCTCTAACACTGACACAATGAGAAATGATCACAAAGAAAGTGATGCTAGAGACAGTCATATTATCTTCTCCTACTTTATAAAATTATCACTGGTAATGATCATACAACCACATTTGTTTGTCTGAGCCCTGGGACAATCGGTTTAAATGCTGGTTAAGAATTTCCAAATAAGATCTATGTGGAGGTAGCACCTTAACTCTAATGTTCAAGAGGGGGGGCGGGGAGTTAAGAGACAGAGCGACCCAATTTGGGAGCTCTGATTTCATGTCAGGTGCATATCAAAATAGATCGTGTTTAACCACCATGGAGTCCCCCTTTATTCTTTTTTCTTTTTCTAATTTCAAAACATCATAGATTTATTGTTTGAAAATCAAGTTATGAAGTGTTTAGAAAGTAAAAGTTCTACATAATATCCCGTCATCAAACAACTCGCTCAGTATACTTTGGATGTACTCACACCTCTATTTATACTGTGCTTACAACATGCTTATTTCACCAGCAATATTATCTTGGAAAGCCGTTCAATGTCAGATATGTAGATAAACCCTGTGGAGGGGCTGTACAATATCCATTGCACCCTATGCCATAAATTACACAATTCTCTATAGAGCTACATCATTTAGATATATACACTTACAAATAGGTGAATATGTTACTTATGTGAATGCTTTAGTAGATAAGATATTTCTGAAAATGTGCTTGCTGAACCCAAGCACTGTGTACACTTACATTTGCATATTTCATTGTTGGTGTTAAATGTTTCAGGAAGTCTGTACAATCATAATTTATTTCCTATTTATTATTATTATTACAGATTAAAAGTATCTGATTGTTTCATTTTGCAGTTTTTCCAGCATTAGTGAAGCTGAACATTATTTGCTTATGGCATTTCTTTCTCTGTGTTTTATCTTTGGCCAATTTTCTACGCTTCTAAGAAAGTAATTTCCCCATAGATTTCTAAGTATTTTTGTACATTAGGCATATTAACTTTTTTCTCATATATTAAAAATATTTTTGCCAGTTTGATGAGTACTAAGTACCTCCACACTTAGTATTTAAATGTTGAACAACAGTTCTTTTAAAGTCATTCCAAATAAGATGTACTTTTAAAAAATTTACTTTTATTGTTGAAAGTATTATAGATGTCCCCTTTTATTCCTCATTGACCCCCTCCATCTCGCCCCCATTACCCCCGAAGCCTTCACCATGCTTATGCCTGTAAGCTCTTTGGTTACTCTCTCCCCGCACACCCCCTGAAAAGAGATTAAATACATTATGACACTTGAATTACAATTACCTTCTTATCATTACATCTCTTATACACTAAAGCAATGGTAAAAGACTCCTACATATGACAGTGTAGTCATTTATCAGCAGAGGGAGGTTTTTCTGCATATGAAGATGTTTCCTCAAGGCACATTTAGAATTGATTTTAAATCTCCATGCAGTAGTGCTGTCAGAAGCAATGAGGTGAAAACTGTCTGAACTTGTCAAAATGTCTTTAAATTCAGATTTAAAGGAGTAGAAATGTAAAACCCACTGAGCCTGATGTTACCATTAGACCAACATTTACGACGTTATTGTGAGGAGCACAGCACCTGCACACCGAGGCAAACACTGCAGGGACAAGCCGTTAGTGCCGACGTGTTCCCACTGCTCCTGTTTCCCAGACCCAGACAGCGAGCACCTCAGTCTGTCTGCCCTCTCAGAACCTGTCTCCCTCCAGAATCACAAACCCTCCCAAGCACAGAATCTTCAGCCTTTGCCTTTAGCGACATCCAATTCCTCAGACACGTGCATGTTAAAATGCCCTGCTGGAAGGGAAACTGGCAAATACTTTCAGCATTGGGATATGGAGGTACAAATCTGAATCAGTCATTTAAAAACGAACCTTGCATACAATATAAAATAAAATATAAACCACAGAGTTACATAGTTTTTGATCACAGTGGAAATTTACCATGCTCAAAATTTGAATGTCAGTGTGAAAACCTCTTGGGTAAAAGCAGTTTGGGATCAGGAGGTGCAATATGGAATGCAGACACTGCTCACCAATCCAGTGACCTCAATTTCAAAAGCAGATACAAAGAAACTTTGAAGACAGAGACAAAGAATAAAGGGAAAAGGGAGTGGGGAGGAGTGAAATGGAACACCCTCTGTAATTTCTTCTACAGATTTTCTCCCAGAACTGGAGAGGAGCAAATCCAAAAAATGCTTGGATCACTTATTGTAACTGAAACCACAAGTTATAGTACTCTCAAGAGATTCTAACTATCCAGACATCTGTTGGAGAACAAATGCAGCCAAACATGCATCTTTAAAAAGGTTTCTAGGTTATGCAGTGACAGCTTTATGATCCAGAAAATAGATAATCCAACCAGAGGAAGAGCTAATCGGGATTCCTTGCTTATCCACAAAACCATAATTAGGGACACAACACTGACAGCATAGACACTTTACCTGTGAGTACTAATGAGTTAAAGATATGAGATTTAAAAAAATTACAACTGCAGAAATACAAATCTGTTTTTATGACTATTTGGTTTAATTAATCAATCTCTCCATTAAATCAAAACATATTGGGAAAGATATATATATATACATACATATATATACATATATATATATATATATATATATATATATATATATATATATAAATTCTACCTTGACATAAGTAATTTTTCACAAGCTTACTCTCTGACATTTTCCAGAAAAGTCTATCTAATCCAAAAAAAACCCCACCAGAAACGTAAAGAGAGCTTCAATGATTATGAGGATGCTAAGCATAATCTGATACTGCTCAAACAAAGCAGCTATGAAAATACATTTTATATATAACACACACTGTGTTTGACAAAAATCATGAAGTTAAATCTCCAGTATGTCAGGCTGTATAATATATATTTAAAAGGACACGGCTTATTTTGCTTCGCATCGGTCTCTTGCAAGACTGTTTTTGGTCATCTTTTTGCCTAGGAATGCAGAACATGTTGGCCACAGACAACTGTTTGTGAAACCTTATATTGTTGATAAATAGAACAATAAGAGAAGAGTTGGGCAGCCCGAAAGAGAATAAAGAGAATCTGTAAATTCCACAGGCCATATAGAATTTTTGTGTATAATCGTTGCAGCCTGTCTGAAAGCTAATGTAAAATTGTCTGGGGACAAGTTCTGAAACAGATTTCTTCTTTTGAGCTGTTTCTTTTAGATGTACCCTTATATGTGATATGAGAAATATCAAAGTATTATTGAAAAGATACTTTGCTGATACAAAAGAAACTGACCCCTGAAACAAGCCTTTTATCTTTGAGTGATTCTCCACTTGGAGTCGTGCTAGAATTACCCAGGAGTTTCTTCCAACCTCTATAGGTCCCCTCTCAGGTGAGCAACATATGTTTCTCTTGGGAAGACATTACAGTTTGAAAAAATCCCAATCCCAACCACAGCTAGTTGGTGACAACTCATCTAAGAACAATCTAAGGATGACGGCATTGTCTAATATTGCTTGCAATTTAGAAAACAAAAAGAAAACATTTCAGAGAGCTATCCATAAAAACTTGTTTACAAAATTAATACACAAATAGAAAATGAATCTGTTTTTAGTTCACAGTCTTTACAAATTAGCAAATATTATTAGAGTGTGGGTAGTTTAATTATATGCACAGTGGGTAGTTTAATCAATAAGTGATCCAAGTCCTTATTCTGCACATAAAATTTCACTTGCATCTTCATGAGTGACAAGAATAAACATTTCAGCAACACATAAGCACAATGAGATAGGATGTATTTTCTCTTAGTACCCTCTCATTCCATGTGGCACAGTGTTTGTTCTAGAGAGAAAATTATGTTTAAAAATGTCTTGAAGCCGAACCGGTTTGGCTCAGTGGATAGAGCGTCGGCCTGCGGACTCAAGGGTCCTGGGTTCGATTCCGGTCAAGGGCATGTACCCTGGTTGCGGGCACATCCCCAGTGGGGAGCGTGCAGGAGGCAGCTGATTGATCTCTCTCATCGATGTTTCTAACTCTCTATCCCTCTCCTTTCTTCTCTGTAAAAAATCAATAAAATATAT
The DNA here is from genome assembly GCF_000147115.1 of Myotis lucifugus. NCBI lineage: Eukaryota > Metazoa > Chordata > Mammalia > Chiroptera > Vespertilionidae > Myotis > Myotis lucifugus. Next base: position 4,106,964 of record NW_005871123.1, on the reverse strand, counting down.
TTTTAAAAAATGTCTTGAAGTTATACATACCAATAACTCCTCAAACCCTTATCTTTAATCTTTATCCCACCTCTCCAATTGTGTGCCCAATCAAGAAAAAGCTCCCTTTTTTTTTACTGTATGCCCAATACCAGCAAACACCACTACTAGGACATTTAACTCCAAAAGATACAGCCAGGAAGTGGCAGAAGTGTTTAAAACTAGCATCTCCATTATTCATATGTCATTATGATCCCCAGTGTGAACCCCTTTTTTTGTTTGAAATGCATCATACTTATTAAGAATAATGAGAGCTTTAGTTCTGCATCATGTGTCAACATCTAGAAAACACAAGTATGGGTGTTAGTTCATTGATATCTCCTTCCCAGTTGTGTCAAAGGACATATCATTTTCATTTTGCATCTAAGGAAGAGGTTATGAGAGTTATTCAACCTAATATAGCTAAGTGGTGATATTGGTCCCAGAATCTATTTTTTGGTTCTCTGCTTTTCCCATACATATCTCTGGACACACATTTCTACATCTTGCAAAGTTCCTGATATTGGCAATCATTTTTATGGGCCCCTAAGTGATTTGATGGTGAGGATAAATTATTAATAAAATTAATATCTATTCCTCTCTTTTTCTCTACCTGTTTCTGGTTCACACACATACATATTCATATACACATATACATAAATACATACATATACATATACATACATACATATATATGTGTGTATATATATATACTCTTCTCCTCTCCTCCTTAAATTCAAATTAGTGACCCCAATACCTGCAGCCCTAAAAGGAAACACATGTTGACTAACTAATTTTCCCTACTTTCATTGAATTATATGTACATGCATACACCACACAAACTCACATACATCCAGGATTTCTTGTCATTCATTTTTGACAAGAAGTGCATATGTATGTTCTTTTGTAACTTTTATGTTTTTAGTCATTAAAAGCACATAGAACATATTTCACTCATAGAACCTCTTCTTCATGGCAGACATGTGATTCCAGTATTTTGCTACTATGAACATTGTCACAATAAACAATTTTGTACATATATCTTCATATGCCATTGCTTATATTTATGTGGCATAGACTCACAGGGCCAAAGTCTATGAGTACTTTAAATTGTAATACATTTTCTAGTATTTAAAAAGCTTATAACTTTTCAATTTTCTACCAGCAATGTATGAGAAATAGCATTATTCCTAAAGCAAATTGTATTTAATAGGGATGCAAATTGATCACACACACACACACACACACACACACACACACACATGCATTTATGTGCATGTGTGGTTATTTGTATTATTAAGCAAATCCTAAAACATGCAGATTCCTCTCAGAAAGCCTCTGCACTCATCCTGTAAGGTAGGAGGATCCGTGAGAGAAAACCCCATGCTTTGGGCAGTGTGACATATGGCACCATTCTATGGATGAAGGCCCAGAAGAGAGCCTGGACAAGATCGGCACGGCTCCGGGACTGCAGAGGAATTTCATTAAGGTCCTGCAGAATCCAGCCATGGAGACAGCACTGACAGCAGTGCTCTGGAATGCATTAAATAGACTTATGACATAAGTCCATGAAGGAGAAGAAAAGTTTTGTGAAAGTGTGAAGCAATTGGTTGTTAAGTACTAGGCAGCCGTGGGCAAACTATGGCCCGTGGGCCGGATCCAGCCCGTTTGAAATGAATAAAACTAAAAAAAAAAAAGACTGTACCCTTTTATGTAATGATGTTTACTTTGAATTTATATTAGTTCACACAAACACTCCATCCATGCTTTTGTTCCGGCCCTCCATGAAGGAGAAGAAAAGTTTTGTGAAAGTGTGAAGCAATTGGTTGTTAAGTACTAGAGTCTTTATTGCAACCAAATCATAATACACTTTTTTAAAAGTCCAGAGAAAGTATTCGTTTGTAAACATTCTGATTAGTATTTTTTTCAATCAGCAGCTATTGCCTTGTGACATTTTAACTATCTGAATTCAGATAATACCCCCAAGGTATCCAGAAATCTATAAACCTTTATTGAACAACACAACTGCCACTGAGAAATCAGAGTCCTAGGGCTGGTTTCTATAAAATGCCATTTAATGTGTCTCCCTGCTGAAGCAAAATGATTAGAAGTAAACTTCTATACCTATTCTATCTTACAACACCACTAGAGACAATTTTCTCATTTCCCTATCATTTATAAAAATCACTGTTAATGTTAGGATAGACTTCAATGAATCACTAACTCCATAACCTTCAGAATTGCAACAGCAAATATATATGCTCCTGAGAAGCGGTGATATGGGAGGGAAACTGTTTTCAGTTGGCTACCTTCAATATATGTTACTTTGATATCTTCTCTTCTCTAGGGTGAAAATGCCTTAGTATTTTAATCTTTTATATAAATCATACTATCCTGTTAATTACTACTACGGCTCTCTGATTATTTCTCTCTCTCATTATAAAGTTTGGAATGGGAGCATTATGATATGAAGCAAATATTAAAATCTCTTAGGTTGGTAACTCTTGGCTTCTTTTAGTCTTTTTTGCAGATATACATATTCAGAGAGGGAAATACTTTTCCAAGAGGTTATTGGATATAAAGCTATATGTTTTTCATTCCTTTACTGTCCGCAATAACATTTAACAATTAGTAACATTTTAAAAGGGGATGTTAAAATAGTTTATCATGGTTATTCTGAGAACTTTCATGCAATCACAATCTTTTTTGCCTCCACTTGTCAGCACCAGACCACCTCCAAGAAGGCATGGGTCTTGAGATGGGGTCTAGTGAGATGGCCCACTTACAGGTTGGATGGAAAAGCAAGATGTAACTTGATGTCCATCCCTCCTTCCTGGAGAGAAACTTCCTTTCCATTTGCTGCTCTAGCGCATAGCTATTTTTCACCTTCTTTTTATTTCCTGTACTTGATAAAACAAAAATATACATGTTTCTACTAATGAAGAGCATGTAAGGCATCTGCATAGTATTGAGTAGGACTGATCATCAGTACCTTAACCATTGAAATAGTTTAATTCACCTATTTTAAAGTGAACACTATATAACAATTTTGGGCAATAATAATTACAACTTAAATCTCATTAAAATATAATTTTATAATTTGTAAACAAGGGCCCTTTCACAAAATATTCAGATTAAAATATTCAGATTAAGTCAGAATTTTTAATGTGGTTTACAGGCCCCATACTATAAAGAATTCAGAAAACCGCTTAAGGTGATTTGACTTTATGATTTCATCAGACACAAAGTGCCTATGAAAAACATAGATAAGAAGGAAGTTGATGTACTCCAATCTTCCCCTGGGTGCTTAGTGCTCCCTATCTATTATCAAACTTTTAAGTTCTCAACATATTTTTCCAGGTTTCTTATAAGAATAATTCTATTCACAGGTATATCAAGCCCATTGGTAGGAAAGTCTCTTCAGAAACAATTCAGTTTATGCCTCAACACCTGAGAGAAACGAGAAACATAGCTTCCTGTACTTACGGAAATTTTCACAACGTGCACTGAGTAAGTCATTTGTAGGGCTAGTAGCTATTGTGGTATATTGTTTTTCTCTGTCTAGAAAGAATAAATGTCACATGCTATGATACATAATCCTGAGTTCACTACATAGCTGAAAACAAAATTCATTAGTGAGAGATGAACCAGATAGTGTTTAATATCTGGCTCTAGCCATCAGTTGGGGCAAAGTCATTCAGTCATAGAATCTATTTCTGCAAATGTCTAGCTAATGTTTACAAGAAAAATTTTTTGAGAAACCAGAGATACAGCAACATATTAAATCCCTTTTACCTCCAGACTTTCTGAACCTGTGCGATAACACACAATGTTATTTGGGGGAGGGTGTGATTTTAGCCTACCTAAATATATCTTAGCAAAAAGAATATGTGTACCTCAACTCTATGATGTTTATGTACATTTTCTATTGAGTAATTATGACATTCCTCAACATAAAAAAATAACAAAATTATAGCTAAAATAACATGAGGGGTCCTAAGAAAAATATCTGTGTATCTAGAGATGAAAACAATCTCAAGCAATGAGCAGCTTGTGTTTATAAAGAAAAAGTCATACCACAAAGCATGACTGCTTTTCCTTTTGCTAAATTTAAAAACAGTGGCTAAAGTGGAAGTTATAAATAAAATCAACTCTGTATTTCAGTAGAAAGACTTTATTAACAAATCTTTACTTGAAAAATTAATTCAAACTGGTGGGGATATGGAACATTGTATATCTTATTTTAGGTAAATTATTGGTAATAACAGAAAATAAGAATGTCAGCATTTCAGTAAAATACATTTATGGTTATGGCCACTGAAAAGATGAATAGTGGTCAGCATTTACTTAATATCATCACACACAAAAAATACGTGCATGATAGGAAGAGACATAGTCTTGCATTCGCACATGCATATCTAATACTATGTTGTCTCACAATAACACTTATGAGACAACATGTAACTCTCTTTTTCCTGACACAAAGGGGCCTAGTACAAGACTCTGAGCATACTGAAGTTAGTCCTCCATATCCTGGACCCTCCCTTCCTCCTCTTACCCTTCTAGGTATTTATCTTTGGCTCAAGCTACCATTCTTAATCTTCCTCTCCACAGTAGCTTAAAGAAAGGTGAAAGTCACTGATTAAAGTTGAAATCTGTGGCTTTTATTATGGGATAAAAACTAAGCTAAATAGCATTCCCAAAGAGCCTTACATGAAAAGTTAATAAGTATGCTAAAAACAAAATGTGTCCATAAGAAAATCAGAGCGGAAAATCTCCTATTAAATTTTAACATGTTTCTTTTTTAAAAAAATATATATTTTATTGATGTCAGAGAGGAAGGGAGAGGGAGAGAGAGATAGAAACATCAATGATGAGAGAGAATCATCGATCAGCTGTCTCCTGCATGCCCCCTACTGGGGATCGAGCCCACAACTCAGGCATGTGCCCTTGACTGGAATCGAACCCAGAACCCTTCAGTCCGCAGGCCGATGCTCTATCCACTGAGCCAAACAGCTAGGGCTTAACATGTTTCTTTACTAAAGAATGTGTAATAATCTTTTATATGCTAAAATGAATTGTGATCTCAAAGAGAGGTATGTGGTAGGCAATGTTAACTAAGTCATCTCACCATGGACCTTATATTTTTTCAGTTAAGCTCTTATTATCACACTAGAGGCCTGGTGCACAAAATTCTTGTGAGGGGAGGCGGTGCCTCAGCCTGGCCTGCACCTTCTCGCAATCCAGGACCCTTTGGGGGATGTCCGACTGCCCTCTCTCAATCTTGGACATCCCTCTCACAATCCAGGGCTGTTGGCTCCTAACTGCTCACCTGCCTACCTGATCGCCCCTAACTGCCTCTACTTGCCTGCCTCATCATCCCTAACCACTCACTTGCCTGCCTGATTGCCCCTAAATGCCTCTGCCTCTGGCCCTGCCATGGCAGCTTTGTCTGGAAGGACATCCAGAATGATGTCCAAAAGGTTGTTTGGCTGCCTGGTCTAATTAGCATATTATGCTTTTATTATTAAAGATACTGAAACTACTGTTCCCATGAAACCCAATTTTGAGATTGTTAAATGGAATGGGCAAAGCCTAATGTGGGATTTGGGATAACAGTATTTTGGTAAAGATAGGTATTTTCATGAGGAAAGCAGATGTGTTATGATCATATCAATGTGTGTGTGTAAATCCTATCTAATAAAGAGGGAATATGCTAATTGACCCTCATGCCGTCGCAAGGATGGTGGCAACCCACAGCCAATAAGGAAGGAATATGCTAATTGACTGCCCCGTCCTCAAATATGGCGGCGACTCAAAAAACTAAAAATGGAACTTCCATTTGAACCAGTGATCCCACTTCTAGGAATATATCCCAAGAAACCAGAAACACCAATCAGAAAGGATATATGCACACCTATGTTCATAGCAGCACAATTTATAATAGCTAAGATTTGGAATCAGCCTAAGTGCCCATCAGCAGATGAGTGGATTAAAAAACTTTGGCACATCTACACAATGGAATACTATGCCGCAGTAAAAAAGAAGGAACTCCTACCATTTGCAACAGCATGGATGGAGCTGGAGAGCATTATGCTAAATGAAATAAGTCAGTCAGAGAAAGATAAATACCACATGATCTCACTCATTTGTGGAATATAAGGAACAACATAAACTGATGAACAAAAACAGATCCAGAGACAGAGAAGCATGGATCAGATGCTCAAACCTCAGAGGGAAGGTAGGGGAATGTGGGGGTAAGGGGGAGAGATCAACCAAAAGACTTGTATACATGCATATAAGTTTAACCAATGGACACAGACACCAGCAGGTGAGGGTACGAGTGGGGGGATAGGGGGACAATGGGGGGGATAAGGACACATTTATAATACTTTAATCAATAAAGGAAAAAAAAGAGCATATGCTGACTGCCCCGCCCTCAAAGATGGCGGCGCCCACAGCCAATAAGGAGGGAATATGCTAATTGACTGCCACACCCTCAAATATGGCGGTGCCCACAGCCACAAGATGGCAGCATCCATTTCCCTCAGCCCTGCCAGGGTGCCTGCCTCCAGAGTCCCCTGTCCCCTCAGCCCCCCAGCCGCCCAGGCCCGGCCTGAGGCTCAGGCAACCAGGGCCAGCCAAGGCTTGCACTGCCAGCAGAGGCAGCAGTAGAGGTGTGATAGGGGCATCGCTTTCCCCCAATCTCCGGGTGGCCTCCCGCCCCTGAGGGCTCCCAGACTGTGAGCGGGGGCAGGCTAGGCTGAGGGATACCCCCCCCCAGTGCATGCATTTTGTGCACTGGGCCTCTAGTGTGTGCACTGGGGGGGGTGTCCCTCAGCCCAGCCTGCACCCTCTCCAATCTGGGATCCCTCAGGGGATGTCCAACTGCTGGTTTAGACCCAATCCCTGTGGGCCTAAAACCGGTAGTCAGACATCCCTCTCACAATCTGGGACTGCTGGCTCCTAACCGCTCACCTGCCTGCCTGCCTGATTGCCCCTAACACTTCTGCCTGCCAGCCTGATCACCCCCTAACATTCCCCTGCCAGCCTGATGACGCCTACTGCTCCCTGCAGACCAATCGCCCCAACTG
>NW_005871123.1:4096002-4097363 GCF_000147115.1 Myotis lucifugus | reverse complement strand
GACCCTACCTGTGCACAAATTTCATGTACCAGACCTGTAGTCGGTATATAATATCTATTCAAAAAAGGGAGCAGTAAGTGAAAGTAAATCAGGCATGACAAGAAATAGAGCCAGGGCACAGGTGAGGCAAGTGAGGCACCCTGGGCCCAAAATTTAAGGAAGCACATATAGTCAGGACTCTGAGAATGAGTATTTCTTCAACTTTTATGCCTAAGGCACCTCACTGTTCTCAATCTAGATCAGAACCTTCAGAAAAAAATAGACCATTTCACTTTTCTTTTGAAAGAACTTTGCCTATAAAACCTCAGAACTCTATTGCTATATTGTGTAATAATTTTATAATTAATTGCAGATATAATAAATGGTCTTTGAAGAAATGTCAAGAAATATAGAGTTATACAAGTTAAAAAGTGAGGTTCTCTCAACCGCACAAGTCTATTCTTATGTATATACCCAAGAGAATTGAAAACAAAACTTGTACATGAGGGTGACTTGTGGTACTATTCTTAACAGCCAAAAAATAGAAACAAACCAATTCATAAATAGATAAACAATGTGGTATGTATGTTCATATAATGGCATAGTATTCACCCCTAAAAAGGAATAAAGTTCTGATACATCTACATGGATGAATCTTGAAAACACAGGCTAAGTGACAGAAGGAAGATACAAAGGCCACATATTGCATGACTCTATTTACATGAACTGTCCAAAGAAAGAAAGTGGTTTAGTGGCTGCCAGGGCATATGGGGTGGGAGGAGGGAAATTGGGAGTGACGCCTGAGACATGGGATTTCTGGTTGAGGTGATAAAAACGTTCTGGAACTAGATAGTGAGGATGGCTGCACAACGCTGTGAATATACCAAAAACCACTAAACTGTACATTTTTAATGGTATAGTATAGGACATAGGAAATATATCTCAATAATAATAATTTAAAAGCAAAAAAAAAAAGCAAAGCTCTATCCATCTTTCCTTTTACATCTAGCATTTATAGAATACCTATTATGTACATGGCACATTTGTAAATTTTTTACTTCATTAGCTCATTTAATCCTCAAAACAACCCAGAGGTGTTTTTTAAAGATAAGCTGAGGCATCTAGGGGATTATGTAATTTGCCCAAAACCCTGTAGCTCAGTGGTTCTCAACCTTGGTTGCACATTAGAATCCCAAACTGTGCCACATCTTTGTTATGGGGTGGGGCCACAACATTAGTAACAAAGAAACAGAATTTCCAGAGGATGAGGCCCAGAAATCAGGATTTTAAAAGATTCCCAGGTGATTCTAATGTGCCCCCAAGGTTGAGACCACTGCTGTAGCTAGTGAGTGCCAGAAGGTGGGCTATAAAATCAGTCTGTC
>NW_005871123.1:4069484-4095902 GCF_000147115.1 Myotis lucifugus | reverse complement strand
GCCAATCAGGCCCACTTAATGATTGCTAATACTAATAAGCAATCATAAACTAGGGGCATATACTCAGATCATTTTAATTGAGGAAGTGCAAGGTGCAAATGTGTATGTGTGTGCGCGTGCGCATGAGCTTGTGTGGATAGATAAAAATTACACACATGGGATTATATAGGGGTCAGAAAGCTACAGCTCATAAGCCAAATCAGGCCCATTTTTTGTTTATATACATAGCTCATGAGCTAAGTATGGAAAAATGGATTATATATTTTTAAATGATCAAGGAAGAAGGGAATCAAAAGTAGTATTTGATGACACATTAAAAGTATACAAAATTCAAATTTCAGTGTCCATCAATAAAGTTTTATGAGAATACAGCCATCCTCATTTAGTTAAGTCTCTGTGGCTGCTTCAACACTGTAAAAGCAAAGCTGAGTAGTGGTGACAGACAGTATGATCCTGTAAAGCATTAAATATTTCTATCAGGCCCCTTTACAGAAAATTTTTGCTGACCCTTGGGTTTTATCATACATGATACTCTAAAATTTTCTTTAGTCATTAAGCTTTATATTATGTTCAACCTTCCAGGTTTCCTACAGATGACTGCAAAATAAAAATGCACCTAGCATTATTAAACCTTTCCCCTACTGATGAAAATGTCATATCCATAACCAAATTGCTTTCAAAATGGTTGCATTAATTTCTTTCCTAATGGAATGTACCTGGGTTATGAGAAGTTTCACAGCTGTCTCACCTGAATGTAGGCTGTTCCCTCAGCCGCTTGGTAGCCACCCGACATTGGTGCTGAGTCCTGAGCTGAGCCACTGTTTTGGGCTGCACAATCAGTCAATGTTTTATAGATTGGATAGAGGAACCTATGTCTCATTCTTCTCAACTAACCTACTTCCCTAGCTTGGGCCTATTACACAGAAACTTCTGTTATTTAATAAGTCGTGAGAGAAGTGGAAGAAGAGCTACTACTCTTTTTTTGTCCCCCTATAATGGATATTGTGATGGGCCACTGATCCGTCCCCATTCCATGTTAAAACATTCATTTCCCCTCTGTTGTCAGCTCATGACTTTCAGCTGTTTCTCTCTTTGGGAATTACCTTCAGCTGAATAAAGCCATCTTGCCTAACATCATTTCCCCTTTCAATAGGCAAAACCATCCAATAACCAGTCAATGCAGGTATAAAAAAAGCCCATCCACCTCGACTTAAGGCAGGACAATTATAAAAAGCCATCTGGGCTCCAGAGATCCCTGTAGAATCAACTACGATGCAATTAAACATAATCATAGCAAGACTGCTACCCAATTCTTCTCACAGCCCAAAGTTGACAACTACAAAAGTAGGTAACAGGTGACAGACAATTAGAAAGAGAGAGCAACAAGCAATCACACCATTTTCGGTCTTTATGCTCTAGAATGCACAGAGGGGATGTTTTGGACTGAATGTCTTTGTCCCCCTAAAATTCATAGGTTAAATCCTAATGATCAGTGTGCTAGTATTAGGAGATGGGAGCTTTGGTAGGTGATGAGGTCATGAGGGCAGAACCCTCATGAATGGAATTAGTGCCCTTATAAGAGATTTCAGAGAGCTCCCTTGTCTCTTATGCCATCTGGGGACACATTGAGAAGACAGAGTCTGTGAACCAGAAAGTGGGCCCTCACCAGACACTGAAAGTGCCAGAACCTTGACCTTGAACTTTCCAGCTTCCAGAACTATGAAAACTAAATGTTTGCTGTTTATGCCACGCAGAGTATGGTATTCTGTATAGCAGCCCAAAGTGACTAAGAAAGGAGAGAACATCCTTTTTGCCTACTAAAGGCATTAAGTGTGGCCATGCAGGTACCACGGAAGGATAATAGGAAAGAGCCTCCAGAAATTGGCAACTCAGGATCGCAGCTACCAAACTGGAACTCTACTCAGATCTGGCCCCAGGCATCCAACAACTCAAGAGTTGCCTTCATCCTGCTAGTATGCGGCTAAGAAAGAAGGGAAGCCTGTTGTTAGCCCCACCACATTCTTTTCTCCTAGAGAGAGAGAGAACCAAGTCCCCTGACAGTTTCTTAGGAAAGCAGTTTGAACCAGAGACTCAATAGGAAGCTGAACTAGATGGGGCCAGGCACGGACCAACATTGGAAAGCTCAGTGCAGAAGCAATAGCCAAGCTTGGACTGTTCCACTCCCGTCAGAGTGAATGCCACTTGATGCTGGGCATCCATTCCTCTGGGGGGTTCTCTTCTGTGAACCAGCACTCAGGTTAAAGACCCTGCATACTACAGAAAAAACAACAAGGAAAGAGTGACTTTCTCTAAACTTCTGGAAAGAAAGTTCTAATGTGTCCCAAAATGTTCCAGGGGAAGAACCTGGGACTGGAGGTGAAGGGGGTGACTTTGGAATGTAGACTCTGGGGATGTAATCACTGATTTGATGGGTCCTTTTTTAGCTTCTGAAGCCTATGATTTTGTGAACTCAGAACTATTAATACTATTAATATGACAGTCTCGTCCAAAAACCAAGCTCAAACATTTAACACCATGACCTTCAGAACCAGTGAATTCCAGAGGAGCTGAATACTCTAGGAATAAATATTTCCCTTACCATTTTTATAAGTCTGTTGAATATAAACTTTATAGTAGTTTTATAGAGAGAGAGAGAGAGAGAGAGAGAGAGATAGAGAGAGAGAGAGAGAGAGAGAGAGAAAGAGAGAGAAGTGAGGAGGAGAAAGGGGGGGACAAAAGGGCAAAAAAGGGAAGAAAAATACAGTTTTTTAAAAAATACATCCCCTAATCTTTTTCAAAAGAGTGGACCATGGACTACATTCCAGGAGGCAATTTGTTTTGTTTTATAAACCATAAATAAGACCTAACAAAAAAGAAAAGAAAGAAAAATGACTGAAGCATACTATTTGTGATTCTATTAGGCATTGCACATAGCATAGAGCACAGAGAGGAGGGAGATTTAGAGAATATGCTCAATACTTTATAAACATAAAGTACCAAAGATTCCAGTCCAAAGGAACATATCACTAGCTTCCTCAGACTGTACTCCATGAATTACTCACACCAGTTTCTGTAGGGATGCAGGAATTATTGCAAACGGTTAGGTTCTATAAGCATATTGGCAAAGCTTAACTTTACACATAAGAAAAAAATATTTCAAGGTACTTAGAACATCCCCTCTTTTAAATATTTATTTCCTAACTTTTTCTCTTATGAAAAGGGGGAGTTCCCCCAGCTCACCTGTATCAAACCCCGCACTTGGCACTATGTCCACAGTTCCGTGGAAGGCTCCGGCCCACGCTGAGGTAGCAGTGCTGACTGTCGTCGGATCTGTCTTTGTGATGTCACACTGGGGAGCAGGAATCCTGGCTGCTCGCACTGATGGCATCAGCAGGGGCCCGTAGGATGAATCCAGGGCAGAGCCAGCAGAAGGGTGGTGGTGGTGATGGTGGTGGTGGTGGTGCCGGTGGTGCATGTGAGCGTGGGGGTGGTGGTGCCGCAGGTACACATCATGCATGTGGCTGTAGGATGGGCTCACCTGAGATGCCAAAGGGTAGTGCCAAGACTCAGACGCAGGAGGGGGAGGGGCTGGGCCAGTCTGGTGCAGGCCATGTCCCGGCCAGGGACTGGGGTCCGCTGTGGTAAAGGTGCCAGGGGGTGCAGTGACCTGGAAATCAGGATGAACTCCCCCTAAACAGGGTGCAGGGGGCTGGTAAGAGCTGGTCCAAAAGGAAGTCGGGAAGCTACTCCTCTGACTTGCGAGAGCTGAGCTGTCTGAGAAGACAGAAAAATAAATTATTTACATAAGATTCCATTCTGGGAGAGACTTGCCTCCACATGTCCAATATTGTATAGCAGACTAATCAGGATGCACTTTCAGTCCCCACACAGGTGGGTTGAGACTAGGTGAGCCTCTGAGCTCCCAGGCCACATCAACCGCAGGGTTCACGGTGTTGAGTCCCCCCCGCCCTAGTCTGTGCAGTTTATGCAGTCACAATTGATATTAAGGTCTCCAAGTTGGGATTGAAAAGCTTCATTTCCTCCTGAGTGACTTGCTGCCACCAAGTCTGAGCAAAGATCCTAGGTCCTTAGTCCTAGGTAAAGAAAACGTATGCCATAGATGATGTTCGAGTAGGTTGGAAATGATGGTGCTTACTAACTTCCTTTAAATGCAAATATAATTTTCATTCAAACTAAACATTTTAATGCTGAAAGAAACAAATGGAAACAAGGTTGCATTTAATTATGCTCACTGACACTCATTTTCCATCAGAAAGAGTATTCTAAGCTTATTTTTTTCTGTGGAGTTCTGAGAGTCTATAAGAGTAATAGCTAACACTTAAGGATAGTGACCAAATTTCCAACAGTTTCCATGGATGATCTTAACGAATCCTCCCTTCAGGTAGTTATTGTTATCTTGTTGTTACTGTTATTCCCATTTTATCCATGTGGAAATCGAGGCAGGTAAGAAGCCCAAGACTTCACAGCTGGCCAGTAGGAAAACGAGCTTTGAAACAGGTAGCCTGCCTCCTGGATGGCCAGCAGTCTTCATAACTGTGCCACAAGAGGGCACACTTGTCACTATAACCTGAACATTAGATTTTGGTGAAGATCCTGTGGAAATCAAGATTTAAGGAGGAGTGATGGATTTGAGAAGGTGTTGGGAAGGGAAAATAATAGTGATAACCTTCCCCGACTCCGCTTCAATTCACTTTCTCCACTCAATCCTCGTAACATATTTATGGAAGACCTACTACGTACCAAACACAGATGGTCAAGAGATGTCATTTTTAATCACAACCTGATAGAGGACAGACAATAAATCGCACATGCAATGTGACATGGTAGGTGCTCTCATAAAGGAACGCACAGAGCGAGGGCCTGGAAGCCTAAGAAAGAGAGAGCTAAATTGAAAGGAAGAGTAAGGCTAGCCTTGGGGAGAAGTAGTGAAGAGTGTTTTAGGCAAATAAAAAATTATGTGAAAAAAAGACCAAAAATTACACACACACACACACACACACACACACACACACACACACCCTATACATGCAAAGTGCCATTTGAAGGATTAAAAAGAGTTCTGTGGGCAAAGGGTGGAAAAAATTTAGACGAGGATCCAAGAAGGGCACAGATGGGTATGACCTTGCCAGCCATGTACTGAATATGGGTGCTGTCCTGAGAAGGTCACTGAGCTTTGAAAGGCTTTAATCTGGAGAGTGATATAGTCGGATCTCCATTTAGGAAGACTTACACCACCAGTGGGAGCCTGTGGCCCATGGTGTGGTGGGAACGAGTGAGCACTGGATTGGGAGTCTAGAGAGCTCAGTCAGAAAACTAGCACTCAGTTCTTATCCTGTCTCATTTTTATTTGTTTTCGTTGTTGTTAATTCTCACCTGAGGATAGTTTTTTCCATTGATTTTTAGAGAGAGTGGAAAGGAGGTGGGGAGACAGAGAAACATTGATGTGAAAATGACACACGGATTGGTTGCCTCCTGCATGTGCCCCTACTGGGGCCAAGGATCAAGCCTACAACCGAGGTATGTGCCCTTGACCAGAATCGAACCCAAGACCCTTTAGTCCATAGGTTGACACTCTAACCACTGAGCCAAACTGACTAGGGCAATCCTATCTCATTTTATGACCCCAAAGGATCTGTTGACCTCTCTGTGGCTCAGTCTTCTACTAAAAGTCTGAGGCACTTGAATGAAAATTCTAAATATCTTCTGACTCCATACTTCTATCACTCTGTAAAGTGGCCTATAAATTATTTCTATCTATAGATTAAGATAAGGTTGCTTAGAATATTAGTCATGCTTGTAAAGTAAGACAGTATTTTTATACTAGGTACAAACACACACACACACACAAACAAGAAAAACAAACAAACAAAAACAAAACAAAACAAAACAAAAAAAACTTGCAAGATCTTTCCATTGAATAAAGGACATCCTAAGACAGTGACGGCAAACCTTTAGAGCTCGGCATGTCAGCATTTTGAAAAACCCTAACTTAACTCTGGTGCCATATCACATATAGAAATTTTTTGATATTTGCAACCATAGTAAAGACATATTTTTGATATTTATTTTATATATTTAAATGCCATTTAACAAAGAAAAATCAACCAAAAAAATGAGTCCGCATGTCACCTCTGACACGCGTGTCATAGGTTCGCCATCACTGTCCTAAGAACTACTCTGAAATAAAAGCATTCAGAAATCTGACATATCCATGTTCTCACTTCATAAATTTCCAGGCCAGTTTGTTTGTTTGTTTGTTTAACTTCAGGGAAAGCTTGTATAATGTGAATCAACCACCACATCTGTAACTTGACTAACATAATGAGGATATTGCTGTGGTATTCAAACATTTCCTTTCTCTAACCTCCCTAAAGGCTGTGGCACTAGCACTGCAAACTTTCCCACTCTCTCCCGTCTGCTCAGAGCGTTCATCATTCACTCCATCCATCCTATGGACGGACAGAGTCCTGTCTCACAATCAAGTCTCTCCCCCACAGAATCTCCGTGGACCTCAACTCCCTTGGGAAACCTAGGAAATATCAGTCTTCCAAAGGCAAAGGATAGAAGTGGGCGCCGTTCTTCAAGTCTTCGAACAGTCCTGGCAAACTCCCCATTGAGTGAATTTGTTTTGTCACAACCACAATCCATCAGAAAATAGCACTTAAAATCAAACTTCCTGGCACTGGAGCATATACCTTTTATTTAAGAATGGTCTTCTTTGACATATGAAAAATAGCTGCTAATGACAAGAAAGAAAATTGCATAAGCTGTGAGAAGAAAATTCAATTTGCCTTAAGTGAGGCTCATTATGGAATATTTCTCTCACACCCACAATGGAAGCTGTCAATGTGTAAAGTTTAAAACCCATACAAGGAGTTTATAGAGGCTCCTTACATCATACATGCAGCTTTGCCACCACCAATCTGCCATTTTGCTCTCGTAGATCCAATCTTTGGTACCAAATCCTTCATTCTACTCGTAACCGTCGTCTCCTAGTGAGGCCAAAATCCTATATAAACATTGCTGAACCCAACCCGTGGGTGTGTGCCAGAGATAGAGTTCCTTAGTAAAAGCCACCACTAAAATATCCAAAGTACAGAGAGTATATGTCATTTCTCTGGCTGCTCTCCTTTTATTTCTTTTCATTTATATGTACATGGGCCCAATTTTATTTTATAGATGCCTAAGCATTTTGGATATACATGTACAAATGTGAATAATGAACAAATTCCTTACCAAAAATCTTGTCCTATTTAGGAAGTATTGTATTGTGATTAGTGAACACATTGTCATTGAAACTGAAACTCTATTTTTAAAAATGCACTTCATAAAGTCTGAACAAAGCTTTAAAATGCCTTAGGGAAAAATAAAATTAGAAGCAACTTAGTATTTTCCCAGTTGGTATGTCTCCTGAGATTAGTATAATATGCAGCCGTTTCAAAAACAATGTTACATTTTACAAGTAAATGAAATGATACTGAATAGAAAATATATAAGGACAAGTCTAAACTTCAAAACCACTATTGGCTATCTTGATTGTTAAGAAAAAATCTTGATACAAAGAAACAGATGACATGCTTCTTTTCATGCCTGGGAATCAGTGTACTTATTTCATATATATGTAAATTTTTTTTCATTACGTGAGTCTTTGCTCACAAGAACTTAATCACAGCCACATTTGTTGGATGAAAAAGCATATGAGAAACTGTATGAGCTATTTCCATGCAATATTACTTTTCAGGTTAGTGGAGGCAATTCAGACTGAACAATGTTAACTCTCCAGGGTGACTGTGGGATCAGTGTTACTTGACAGTTGGATGATGTTAACACTGACAATCTGACACGTACAAAAATCTGTACATTGATTCAGCTTGCATTTGGGATTGAAAAATACTACATGCGCGCGCGCACACACACACACACACACACACACACACCCTTATTCCTAAACAACAAAATGACAAACGTGATACATTATCCACTACAACCCACCCAAAATATACCCAGTAACTTCACTGTGTGACTTATACCCGAAATATATATTAGAAATATAGAAGAATTTAATGTGGGCCATCAAATGATTCTTTCAATTCATAGTAGCTGGGAGACTTTTTACGTTAACTCTAAATGTCTCTTTAAAAAAATCTAAGGGCAAACAATATAAGCAAGAGAAAATTCAACATTTATTTTTTTAATTAAGTACTGTATCACTTAATTTTGGAAAAAGAACTATATTAAGTGGGAAAATGGGACAATAAAATGCTATAGGACCACTATCAAATTATCTTAAAAACATTCAGAAAACATATTTTTAGAACAAATATTGACTTAAAACAGCAATGTTAAAAGGTAGCATTTATCTTTTTATTAATCTCAGTGAAAAAAAATGCTACCGCATTTTCAACCTAAAGGGTCCTCCCTATAATTTAATTCCCATCCTCTCGTCCTGCTTCCCATGAAAATAAATTGTTGGGTCAGAGGTGAAAGGACATGTGTTCCAATGCTTTCTGTCAGGCGGGAATTAGGCATTACCATTATCTCCAAACATTGCCCTCTATCTACTTTGTTCGAGAGTAGCTCAAAATGGGTCTTGTGACTCTAAAATAAGAGATTCAAAGGTAACAGCAGACACCACACTCTTTGGAGGCACCTCAGACTGCACTTTCCTTCCATGTGCCTGCTCTACACGTCCCACTACACGTCCCAGCAGGGCCTTCTGGAGATCTGGCTCCCCCTTCTCCTTCCCAGCCTCAGTGGCTCAGAAAACCAGTTCTTCTCCCCCTCGCCCTTTTGCTGTTTTAAGTTATTACTCATTTAGAGAGGTCTTTCCGGCCAGAATGAGTTGCTCCAAGCACACACTACTAGATCAATCAAGCAACAATTGCTTTGCCGCTACAGTAAGAAAAGATGTCAGTAAATATGTTACTATTCAGCATAATTTTCTTTTTCTTTTTTAAATCTATTTTTATTGCTTTCAGAGAGAAAGAGATAGAAACATCAATGATGAGAGAGAATCATCGATTTTCTGCCTCCTGCACGCCTGCTACTGGGGATTGAGCCCACAATCCGGGCATGTGCCCTGACTGGGAATTGAACTATGATATCCTGGTTCATAGGTCGATGATCAACCACTGAGCCACACTGGCCGGGCTCAGTATGGTTTTTAAATCAGTGATTTGTTTTGCTGTGGCTCAACTTAACGTCTCCCCTTTCCTACACACACACACACAAACACATACACACACACACACCTTCTGTAATATTATTGGGGCACTGAGATCAATACATAGACATTTGAAGCTGATGTTTCTATTTGGATGGGGATAAGGGGACAATGGGATTCATTAGATTTTCTTAACTGAGATGCCTTATTCAATCTCTGCTAGAATGTGTAGTGAAATATGAAAGAATTGATATTATATCATGCCAAAATACAAATATTTCTTGTCAATTGTTTGCCTAACAGCTGCAAAACACCTAAACAGGACTTTCCTCACACCATCAAGATACACAAAGTATAAACATTATTCCATTATTAGCTGACATTCTATTCTTGCCTGAAGATTTACTGTGTAATATATTCTGCAATCAAACATAATTCAGTTTTAAATTCCTTTGTAGCACTATAGCACTTGTGTGGCACTGTAAAAATTTCATGCCATAAATTAGACCCTATAATTTAATGCAGCTGGTCAGCAGCTCCTGCATAAAGTATTACCACAATGGCCAGCAACGCTGTCAATAGCCTTGAGTACCTACTATGTCCAACACACTGTGCTTTTGCCAGAAATACAAACTTCTAGACACAATTTTTCTGTATAAAGACCCAAGGTTTGTGTTTTATGTGCAAAATGAGTGGACACAAGAAAAAGAGAAAATGCACCTGACCTTCAGTTAGCTCCTTGCATCAAGCCCTATGCCAAGTTCTCCACACACATTATTAAAAACTATTTATTATAACCCCAGGAAATGGATATCAATAAACACATATTATATAGGCAAAACTGAGCCCAGAGAGATTTTAAGTAATTAATTCCAAATCACATTGACCAGACAGTAAGAAAGCCCAAACTTAAACCCAAAACAAATAGAACCCAAAGACTGCATTAACCAAACCTGTATGACTTAGGCAATTAATCCAAAACTCCCCATAACTCTCTTTGTTAGACATGGGGTCTCAATTTATTATACCTCTTTTTAAGATATTATTTTCTAAACCTTTATTTTGTGAATCTATGAATTGTATCCAAGTTATGTTTGGTTTATCTAAAAATGACTGAATCACAACTAGAAACAACGGAATCACAACTAGAAACAACGATGGCAAAGTTCTATTCACAAATGGGAAGTAAATAATACATCTGAAATCACAGAACTTTACAGAGAAAAGATTTCAGTACTCACTTAATTCAACCCCCTTATTTTACAAATAACAAAACTGTAATCAATGATTTCATACAAGATATTGCTAATAAATTCTCCATTGAGGACACTTTTGTTTTCTAATCTGGGGTACATGGTATGAACTTGGTTTATCTAAGTCAGTCACTTAATCATTCAATTCATATTTATCCCAGATCTTCCTTATAGAAATGCATTATCCCAAGTGTTAGGGAAATAATTAGTGCGAGATGGAGAAACGGAAGTCAAAGAGCACAGTGTGTTTGCCTGTGCTACTCTGGTAAACTGACATAAACAACTCTAAAGATTCTTGTTTCTGCCTCTCACTTTTCACTGCATTCCACACCCACCAGCATTTTACTTTGCATTAAACATTCTAAATGCAGTCTTTACTCAG
This sequence comes from Myotis lucifugus, assembly GCF_000147115.1. Lineage (NCBI taxonomy): Eukaryota > Metazoa > Chordata > Mammalia > Chiroptera > Vespertilionidae > Myotis > Myotis lucifugus. Next base: position 4,085,083 of record NW_005871123.1, on the reverse strand, counting down.
GGTCTTCGCACTGGATGTTCCCTCTGCCTCACATAATCTTCCCCTGGATATTCATGTGGTGCAGAACACTCTTTCTTCCTTCAGATATATGCTCAAATATAATGGTCTTAGAGAGAACATCTATTATTACCCTAATTCCCTTGGGTTCCACTGCACATTTGTTACCTGTCTCTTTCACTAATAAGCTCCATGAGTGTAGAGCCTTAGACTCTTCGTGCACTGATATAGCCCTTCTACCTAGAACATAGTAAGACCCTAATAAAGATGTGCTGTGTAAGTCAATGAATAAAAGAGGAGATAGATTTGAAAGCCAAATTTAAAATAATGCCAAGAAAACTGTAACAATAGTTACTAAAACATTACCTTATTTACCCTCTCTATACTGAAATTTGATATCTGCCCAAATGCCTTCTCTATTCAGTCATGCATATTACAGAAAAAACACTGAACTGTAGAGTTTTTGCATATATACTATACCTCACTTAAAACTATTCTAGTTATAATACTATAGTATAGACAATCACGCTCACATATAGCTATAATTTTGGGCTCTGGTTCCTGCATCCCAGGTTAAATGATTACTAGGGTTGCCTATGCCAGTATTCTAAAAGAAATAGGCACTGTATTTATTACTCTCCTAGGAAAAAATATCCTGATAGGATCTATTATTGATATAACAAACTATTAAAGTCAGCTAATTCATTAAAGTTTTCTTATTTTTACCCTTTCCAAGTTATTAAGTGTATTCATCATGTACTATCAAGAAGAACATTGGTTGGTTACGTAACATCTTATGTTTCCAAGGACTAAGATCTCAGTTCTTTGGGAAGTCTGTAATATGTATTAATCAAATAAGCAGTTATGATTCCCAATCCATCTCTGTCAAGACTCAGTCACTTGAATTTGTAGTCCTCCTTCTGGTTATAGTCACTGCTTATCTTAGTATTCTTCTTATTTACAGGAAGAGAGGGAGGGAGGGAGGGAGGGAGGTGTCATCCTATCTACAGATCAGGCCCAGCAATTTCATATGGCCAAAATCTCCCCTACAAAGGAGCAGAACCATTCCTCTGATGCTGAGAGGAGACCAACCACTCACCACCTCTCACCTGCCCCAACCACAGGTAGCTTTTCCTCATCATAGGATCACCTGCAGCACTTGTTAAAGTGTGATTCCCAAAGCCTTCCTTTAGAAACACTGATTCAGTAGGACTGAGTTAGGTGACCTGCAATCTGTGTTTATAACAGGCCCCAATCAATGATTATCAAATGGGAGCCTGCATCTGAATCACTGGGAGGGCTGGTTAAAACACAAATTACCCCTGAGTTTCTGGTTCAGTAGGTCTGGGGTGTGGTCCAGGAACCTGCATTTCTAATCAGCTCCTATGTGAGGCCAATGTTCCTCATCCTGGAAACCACACTTTGAGAACCATTTGACTAGATGCTTCAAATAACCTAGTGAGTTCAGAAAAAAAGTCCATAACACATTTCTCTAAAACTACCATTGGAATGATGTATTATTTTTTTCTCTAGCCTTGTAATTATCCCAATTAAGATGTCATCCAACAATTTTCAGTGAGCTAGCAATCAGATTCAAACACACCTCTGTGACCTCTATACAGAGAGAAATAAAGAAGAGAATGCCCAATCTATTGTTTTACTTCACCAAGGTCCAAACCATGTAGATATAGTCAGTAATGTCTGGATTGTACAGGACAAAGAGTTAATACACAACAAAGCAGGACAGGGAAAGCTATCGAGAAAACAGAGACGGCTTTCAAAGTTGGTATTCCTGGGCCAGACTCAGATCTCTGCTATGTCACCACGTAGCACCTAGTGGAATGAGCAAGAGCTAATTTTTAAAAGCTGATCCAGGCACGCCTGTTATTTAGACATCCAAATTGGGCCATGGGGGCTTAAGGAATGGTGCCTCGCAGCTAGATCCGGCCACTATAAACTCCGGCTGGTTGCATCACTATTTTCCATGAGGAATTTAAGGGGTGTGACTGCATCTTTTCCAACCCTGCATTCCACATGTGACAAAACTGATCCAGCTGTTTGTCTGAAAGAAATTCCTTGCTGTCCTTAAAAATTAAAAAGCAAGTGGATATCCGTCCTTCAGGGGCAAATCTCCAGCTGGAAACTGGTACAGGCAGTTGCGAAACAGAGACAGGGCCCCGGAGAACATCTGCTTTTAAATTCTTACCTCGCCATAGGGGGGTTAGCCCCATCTTGCTTTTTGTAATGGCAGATTCTGGATGGAGGGTGCTGGCTTGGCCCAAAGCTCTTGAGAAGTGTTCATCCACTACTGACCCAATGTCTCCCTGGAAATAAGTGAAAAGGACACAGCGAGAGTTAAGGTACTCCATCTCGGCAGGCTGGTCTTTCTCCTCCTCCTCCTCCTCCTCATCCTCCTCCTCCTCCTCCTCTTGTTTGCTGGGAAGGGTGACTTCCAGAGAGTCCTGCATCTTGCTGTATACCGCTAACTTTTTCTGGGATGGAATAAACAAAACACAGTATCAAAGACAGTTTGTAAAAAAGCATTAACTATTTAACCTTTCAATTAAAAAATATATATATATATTAACATATGTTCTTAAACTGATTCTTCATCTGCTTTACCCCATTATTCCCTTCCCCAAACCAACCTTCTCCTTCCCACCCTCAAAAACATATACTTCAAATTTAGAAGAAAAATTGAAGTCCTTTATCAAATTATATATTTCCAGAGTGTGAAAGTTTTTTGTTAATCTAGATATACCAAAAGAAGGATGACTTTACAACAAACAAACAAACAAACAAAGACAGATTCCTTCCCCGTTTTTCTTCCACTTTTTATTTTAAACATTTAACGTATGGCAACTATAGTTTGGGACATGGAGAAATGGGGGATGGAGGCCTAATTATCTGAGGGTGGGGTGGAGAAGAAAAGAACTTTCCATAAATGAAATAAACTAAAATAAAAACAGGAATGTAGCATCTTATAAAAGGATTTGGCAGATGTGCCCAACTCATTTCTCAAAAATCAAACTAAAATGACAAAATAAGTCTGTGTGAAGATCCATTTTGCATGGAACATATTTTTCAGATGTTCCACTTACCACCATTATCATAGAGGGAAAAAGGGTATTGTTGTGGCTTACAGAAAATAATACAAGATGCTAGCAATGGCTAGTGTGGCTTTCAAATAAAAATGAGAACATTTGGATGATTAACACATTTTTAAACATATAATAATAGTGATACTAATAGTTAAAATATTATGCCAGACACTTACAAAACTTTATACTTATTAATTGCCCCACTTAATCCTTACAATTCTATAATGCAGTTATTGCTATTCTCCACATTTTAAACATGAAGAAACAAAGGCACAGAGAAGTGAACTGCCAAAGCTCACCGAGCATGTAAGTGGTGGAGTCAGAATGTGTAATAAAAATATGCAGATTTACATATGTGTGTACATGTATGTGATGGAGAAGAGCAGGGGAGGGGTATCTACTGTGAGAATAAAAATTGCCAAAATGTATTCTGTATTGTTTTTCTGTCTGGTAAGTTTTTCGTTGTTATTTTCTTTTTTTTAGCAAAGGTGGAAATTTATTGAAAAACAAACACACATTACTTTTATTATCAACAACTTTAATGTGAACTAGATATAAGGAGATAATGCTGAAGATTATAAATTTCGTTGTTATTTTCTTATTCTTGCTTTTCAGTATTTCCAAACATTTGTCATCGAACACACATTACTTTTATTATCAACATTTCAGAAAAAAATGCATGCTGGAAAATAAATGTGAGTAGAAAAAATAAATCATTCTAGAAAACTCACTAATCACTGAGTCATCTATATACCTGTAAAACTTGATCCTTTGTCATACTATGTTTTTAATTTCAGAAAAAAATGCATGCTGGAAAATAAATGTGAGTAGAAAAAATAAATCATTCTAGAAAACTCACTAATCACTGAGTTTTTATAACAAATGTTATCACAACACCTAACTCCAACTCTTATGTTTCTAAGCTTCAAAATCTGTAGCCACAAATTATAAATGCTTCATTCAATAAACTAAACTCTTTCCCCTAGCAGTGAATATGTTGTTCTTGCATGAGGTAAGTCCTGAAATGTTCAGGTATATTATGACCAACTGCTTGTTATTTTGGGGCTGCTATTTATAAATATGTGTATTTATAAATATGTGTATTGATTTTTTGTTTAAAATATGTATCAATATAATTAGCACTTTGATTATCTATTGATAAGTAGATAATTCATTCCTTGTGAGTGTATATGTTCTGCTGCTGAATAGATGGTTGTAATGATTGAGTGGTTATATTTCTTATAGTCTCTTTGCACAGATTTGAACATGTTTATAGCTAACTCCATTAGTAAAAACACCACAGTAGCATAAGTTATATATAAAATGAGGGACCGATGGTCCCGCTATGCCAAGATTACAGGTCCAATCCTCTGTCAGGGTGCATACAAGAAGCAACCAATGAAAACATAAGTGGGAGGAACAACAAATCGATCTTGCTCTCTCTTCCTCTCTCTCTAAAATCAATCAATAAATAAAAAATATTAAGTGAGGGGATTGATCTAAATGACCTCTAAAGTTACTCCTAACTTTAAATTCTGTTATAAAATTAAATGAATATTATGATTTGTTAGTCAAATCACAGTCCTGTTTCTCTGGGCACATGTGCATTTACTCGGAGTCATACCACATTAAGCATATACACACACTCTTTGCCTAATTCTCTGGCATATTAGAAAGAAGCAGTTTTTATATGGGAAGGAAAGTAAAACTAATCTACAGAGTAGCTTCACTGTCCACAAGAGTTCATTATTATCTATGAAGTTGATTTTAATTTTCTGTTAATGTCCAGTTCAGCCTTAGTTTGTGAGAATTGAGTTTCACAGTTATTTCATTTGTTTTCATCCTGGCTGTGTTAATTACCCAAAGAAGGCAATGCGTTACTTTATCCCAATTAGCAATCAATTATGAGATGAAATAAAACTAAATTGGTACATACGTAAAAATGTTTAAATTGCAAATCCTAATATAAATGTAGTGGAGTATTATGACCTATACCAATAATATATTTTTTAATTTTTTAATTGATGGTAGTTAAATTTAGTGTATACATTTACTATTTATTTAAAATGGTAGAATTTGATCATTGCAAACTAATTTTATGTTTTCCTTTTTAAACCATTGTTGAATGGCTGGATACAAATAAATAAATCTAAAAATGACATACTTTTCAATATAAAATGGGAAAAAATGAGCAAAATCTGCTACCCTATCATAATGCCTTTTATTAATCTATTTTCTAAAAATCATTCTTTTGTTGATGGACACATTGATTCCCTATATTTTTATATATCATATAAATGTAATATGTCTGCCTATGCACATATGCATTTATATGACTATATACTAATATATGATTCCTTTTGATATGCAAACACCTGTGATTCTACTAAAATGTCTACATTGACTCCTCTATGTAAGTAAAAATTTTTGGAACTATTATAAAATATACTTCTTTTTTTGTTATTATTCTCCCAACTCTTTAAGGCAGGTCTACTAATTACTTAAATTTGACTGGAGACTATCAAACAAAAAAAATGAAAAGGAGCCTATGACATATTTACCAATAAGGAGTAAAAGAGGAATACTTATCATTCATTCCCTCTTATACATTTTTCATATTAAAATTGGGGCAATTTTCACAAATTAGAGTGAATCAGTTTAAACATTTACATTTACAATACACACACACACACACACACACACACACACATTTTATAGCCTTACCACCAACATCAATGTTTAAAGGGAAAATTCTAAAGTATCCAAATGGCCTGATAGCTACCTAAAATGCTAACATTTAATTTGCATACATTTTTCAAACACTGAGTCTGAGCATGAAGAAAACAGAACAGAATCTAAACAGCAATTGATCGATATGCTGACATTCACAACATCCTAATATTCTTCTGCATGGACTCCAGCCTCAGCTACTTTCCATGACCTATGCTTTAGAGTCTAAGTTAGACTGTAAATCAATTATTTGCCCTTTTTTAAAACTATGTTACTCGTGTGCACTTTTCCGTATCACTTTGGTGTTTGTTCCCTGGAATGAAACTTTCTTAGTGTTATCTTCTATCTTGAGAATATAGAAAGTTCAAAATGTTGAGAATAAATCTCAAATCATCAAAACCTAGATTTCTCGAAACAACATTGAAAAGCAATCTAGCTCATATTTTTCTCAAAACGCACAATCATTCCCTAAAAAGAGTCAAATCTCTCAGAAATGTTCTTGCTCTTCTTATGAAACCCTGAAGAATGGTTAGCAAAAATAAAGAACCCATCCAAAGGGACTTCAAAAACTACAAGCTGGTTTATTTAATGCACATTAACTGGCTCGTCTCCATCGCAGAGTAATGGCTATTGTCCAGGTAAAATGACACTCAAGTAAAGAGAAACAATGAGCAAGTTAATAGCCACAGAGCTAAGACTAACTCAGGAAGAGGTTAAAGCAGCGGTGTGAAGGAGGCGGCTGGGCAGTGCAAACCGTACCCAGCCACCTCGCAGCCTGCCATCAGGCGCAACAGAAACAAACTTGCACAGGAATGTGCAGGGGAAAGGGTTTGTCTGACAAGAGAAAGACTTCCATGTCAGGAGCCAAATACCACTAACTCCCCAAGGCTTAAGCCTAAGAAAAGCCAAATGATTACTGTGCATATGTGGAAACTTTTTTCCTAAGGAAACAAAAGTATTTTAATGAATCATTGGATATTTTGAAACAGCTTTTTGCTTTTCTTCTTCTTCTTTTTTTTTTTTTTTTTACTTTCGACTGGCTATCTTTTCTAAATGCAACAATTTTATGTCCAAAATATGCTTTGGGTATATAAGAGTAACCTATAACACTAGCCAGAAGTAACTGTTTCAAAATTGTGAAGTCCATAGAAATAGCACATTGCTCTTTGATCATATTTTTCTGAATTCACTTGAATAACAGATTTTAAAAAATATCTCAGACAGGCATGAAATTTTGATCCTTAGCCTATTTGGAAGAGGAGGAATCAGGTTATGGGTGGGTGGGTCAGGAGAAGGAAGATATGCCACAAATTTTCATATTTTTGACTAACTCTCTCAAACACATTGTGAATAATTATTCCCAATTTACATATGCAAAAACTGAATTACTTGGCTAGGGTCATCTAACTACTAAATAGCAGAGATAGAACTAGAACCTACTTCTAACTACCTACAAAGCATGTACAGAGAAAATAGACAGCAGGAAATGAGTCTCTATAGGATATTTATTTTAATTGAATAGGAAAACAGATGCCCGGAGTCAGCATGGCATCACATGCTAAGTAAGGGGAGTCTAAAGTTATCTATAACATTAAAACAATTAGTAAACATGTATTGGAAGTATGGCTATTAAGAAATGCAGTATTCTTCATTATATACTAGTATATTGATGAAACTGAACTTCTATATCTAAACATGTATTGTCCCCTTGACCAGTCAGATAGATAATGCAATTGCTGACCATGTTTCTGGAAATCTTTTTGGGAACAGTGAGCAGAGCCAGTTTGTGAAGCACAGTCACACCTTGAGATTCTATTTGTTTGCTATTTTTAATTTGTTTTGTTCTTAACAGTTGTAAGGAGCAAACCAAAAATAATATTAACATGATCAGCTATTTTTTAGCACACTTGCCTCTCAATGATTCTGGTCATGATCAAAAATCAAACCAATTTTTTTTTCAAACCCCTCTCCTCCAAGAATGAACATTTTCCATTCATGTTCAAAAAAATATGCCACAGGCTTAGAGAGAATTTCAAAATTTTCATTCCCAAAATTGTTTAAGCAACGATCACAAAATGAAGGTATGCGTTCTCTCTCAAACTGACTACTATGAATGAAACAATAGTTCCAATGTATAAATTTCTGGTATATTTGTATAAACCTATTATAAGACTTAGGGCATGATTTCAGTTTTTAAAGATATATCTGTTATTCATTGAATTGTCCATTAGTTCCTATTTTGTCAGTAATAGTGCATAGACTTGGAGCCACAAAGATCAAAGTCATAGCCTGCCTCTAAAGTTGTAGTTGGGAAAGCATTGTAAGGGCAATAGAAAGTAAAGGGAATCTTATAGCTTATTCATATGGCTAATTGTTTTATTTCTTCAAGGAGCTAATACTCAAAAATTTAAAAATAAGAAAAGTAAGAAGGTAAAGTCAGGTAAGTTACTAATTGTTTTCTTGTTTCTAAGGAAAGCTAGATGAGAAGGGAGCACATAGGAAGGACTGCAATAGGAGAAAGGATTTAACCAAAACTTGTCCATGAGTCTGGGTAACCCTCTGGCCCTCAGCTTCCTCTTCTGAAAATGAGGAATTTTGACTTGATTATATTATAGAACTGGTCCAATTCTATATCCTAATAAGCAACATGCTGGAGCTCTAGAAAAATTCACACTTAATTTTGTTTCTTCCATTGGCTGCCTCATCTGATTTTGCAGGACACTAGCCAAAAACACCCTACAGACCATTGAAGACTAATTCATTTCCAGACATGGGTCATCTAGCCCGATTCCTAGGAATTAGTTTTGGCACTTCTTTTATCTGTCTTCACAGTAACAAGAAATAATGCATCCTTTGAGGCCCCCCACTAAGTCCCACACGGACAAGTGTTTTGGCATACTAAAATAACATACTTTTAAGAGCAAAAGACACCTGTTTACTTTAGGTCATTTTGCTTTCCTATATTAAAGTAAGAGATAAGTGAAAAATAGTTCAGCTACCCCAGTTCAGACCACACTTGTAAATTACTGGCATAAATCTGGTATCCACTGAACTATCTATAAATATGGCATTTATGACTTCTTTCTAGCAGCAGATGTTTGGGTCTAATGGTTCAAGGCACTCTTAGGGTCTTCCTAAATGAATAGTTAAAGCAGAAAACCAGCTGCTTAACGATATGTGTTTTGAAAGATTCAAGGCACAGTTTTGCACCCCCCCCCCACAACTATTTCCTTTACTTGTATCTGCCAGAGACTGATATTCAAGTATCAGAGAGCTTTTGTTTCTTTCTCTTTTCTCTTTAAAATGATTTTTATTATTTTCCAACCACAGCTTACATTCAATACCATTTCATACCAGTTTCAGATGTACAGCAAAATGGCTAGAAAACCATGTACTCTACAGACTTGTCCCCCTGCTGCCCCAAGCACCCACCTGGCCCTATACCCAGTTATTTCAACATTATTGACTATATTCTCCATGCTGCAATCCACATTTCTGTGGTTATTCTGCAACTACTAATTTGTACTGCTTAATCCATTCACCTTTTTGACCCAGCCCTCTAACCCCTTCCCCTCTGAAAACTGTCAATCTGGTCTCTGTATCTTTGAGTCTGTTTCTATTTTTTTTTTGTTTGCTTGTTTGTTTTGTTCCTTAGATTCCACATATAAATGAAATCGTATGGTACTTGTCTCTCTCTGACTGGCTTATATCACTTAGCATAAAACCCTCTAGGTCCATCCATGCTGTCACAAAAGATAAGATATCCTTTTTTATGGCCAAGTAGCATTCTATTGTGTAAATGTACCACGGCTTTTTTATCCACTCATCTATTGATGGGAAACTGAGCTGCTTCCAAATCTTGGCTATTGTAAATAACTCTAATGAGCGTAAGGGTGCATATATTCTTTCAAATGAGTGTTTTGGGTTTCTTTGAATTTATTCCCAGAAGTGGGAAAGTGGAATCACTGGGTCATAAGACAATATTTTTATGAAAATGATACCTTAAGCTATTTCCCATTACTAGATGTATTAGTTTTTTGTTTGTTTGTTTGTTTGTTTTTAGAGAGAGAGAGAGAGAGAAAGGAAGGGAGAGGGATAGATAGAAACACCAATGAGAGAGAAACATCATCGACTGGCTACCTCCTGCACCCCTCCTCCTGGGGATCATGCCTGCAAACCGGACATGTGCCCTGACTGGGAATCAAATCAGTGCTCTTTTGGTTCATTGGTCAGTGCTCAACCACTGAGCCACACCAGCCAGGCTGTTTTTTTGTTTTGTTTTGTTTTACACTAACTGGAAACAGGACCTGTGGGAATTTGATCCAGGTTAAGCACCCAAATTTTAGAATAATAGTCATCTAACTCACAAATTTGTTTTAGGATCTACCTTAAGCATTCTGAGCATAATATTTTTAGTCTCCCTGAAAATTCCCTTTGCAGAGAAACATAAGACAGAAATATACATACTGCCTATTGGGGTAAGCTCAGTGTTTTTTCTGTAATAGCCCAGAGTCAGTGTACAGGTGGTTCGACCTTCTGAACACTCTCATTCCCTTTGGTGTGGGACATGTCCCTGCCACCCCAACATCATGAGACTTAATAGGTGCTCAGTGAAGTGGAGCTTCCTTGCATTTATCCAAAATACCCTTCACTTCAATTTTCAAAGAGCGTTACCTTGTCCTGGCATTTGGTTTCCATCACTCCGAATGATTTTATAGATTTCAAGCCTGCCTTTACTATCAGTATTGTAATCTTCATTCTGGTTGACTGCCAGAGACAACAGTTCAGTTAGTTATTTTAAAGTTTAATTTTCTTCTCTAGCTTTGAATCTTCTGGCTGCAAAGTTATTGGGAGCATAAAACTGTGGGGCACATTCAGCTCCTGAGTCTCTGCAGTCAAGTAAATCTGTGTGGTGTGGAATTATAGGGGCTGTTTTTTCTCAAAGAAAGTCCTGGATGAATTCTTATAAACCCACTTAAGTCCTTGTTTACAGTTGCAAAAAAAATTAGATCCTGCACCGTAAATAAGTGGACTGTGTATTGAAACTACTTAAGATATAATTGTATTCGTTCTTCTTCATGAATCTAAACTTATGTTGGGATAGCAATGAAATATGAGGCACTTAAAGCTGACTGCTAATACCACTTCTTGCATATTATTTTAAATAAATAAATGTTCATTTGCTAAGTGGATATCCTACCTCATCAACAAAGGATGCAACATGGATAGCAAAAGTCATTAGCATAATACAAATGCTTGCAAAAGGACTTTGGAATGCCTAAACTAAAAAAGTACACTACCAAGGACTTGGAAAGAATTTCAAGCTCCAAGGCCAAAGAATCTACTGCATATTAATCTTCTTTATCAAGAAGTTGATTTGGAGCGCGAAAGACAAGAATAAGCTTATTGTGCAATAGCAAAAAAAAAAAAATCTTGGGATACTGCATGGCATGGTGGAAAGATGCTATATTGGGGAGTAGGGAATTCTGAAGGTTCTAATTTTGTCACCAATTAGCTTTGAGATATTTAGCCAGGCATCTGAGTCCTATCACTATCCATGTTCCTGTTTGTAAAAGGAGGGCTTGAGGCAGGTTTTTCCAGTTTTTTCCCCCTGACAAACAAAATCTCAGAGAGGTTTTATTACTTAACCGAGGTGGCAGAGTCCAGAGGAAGAGTTTGAACTCCTACAAATTTATAACTGGAGTTCCTCCCAAGGGCATTGAATTCTTTCAAGTGAAAGATGCATGCAGTGACTGTCATCTTTGAAGAGGACAGAGTAAACGTGCTCTTACTTGAAGCCCGAAGTCTGATTGTTAAAACTTCCTACGTCCAATTAGAAAAGTAGCTATTGTTCTCAGCTTTCACTACCCCATCTACGAATTCTACAATTCTGAAAGTTTTGCTTTAAGCATCTTCCCGAGGTTAACATTATTATAGAGGGTGGGGCGGGGTCAGAGAACAACAGACTGTCTGCACTTAAGATGAGAAATCCACTGGGTATGAAGAGAATCTATGATTTCAGATCATTTCCCTCAATGTTTCCTGACACATATTTTGAATTTTTTTCTTGGTTCCTACTGTCACTGTTAGAATACAAGCGCATTCCTCTCTACACATGTTCTGCAGTGTCATCCTGCCTTCAGAGCATGTGCCGAAAGACTGAGTCAAGAGTTCTCATGAGATGTGAGGGGCTGATGTAGTAAGGCTATAAAGAGATGGTGGGCCAGGGAGTTTAGCATTCTTGGCAAATCCTGACTCTGCAGAGAACACGGCAAGATTTATGCAGAGCCATGCAGTTTCTAGGAATGAACGCCAGGGCCTATACAATTTACCCAGACATATTTGCATATTACTTGGATTCATTCAGCCTACTCTACACCTAGGTAACACATTGCAGTTAGCTATGGCTTTACAGTACTAACCCATTACCCACCTACAATGTATACGTTCAATAAAAACCTTAGCTTAAAATTTTAAGTGTACATGTCTGCTGTTAGGAAAAAGTTGAAAGTACACATGTCTGGAGTAGGAAGTTCTAGTGTTCCAAATTTTTTTTTTCAGCTATATGGTCATACATGAAGAGGACAAATATACCTATGTTTAAAAATCCATCATAATGAACCATTTTAAAGTATACACCAATTTACAAGAACTTCAGAGCTATATAGATTTGAGAAAAAATCAGTTCAAAGATACACTACTACAACTGAATACAGAAGTCATATAAAACTTCAGTGCTCTGTCTTCTAACATTTTATTAATGATCATTACACTTTATTAATAACTCTATCATTTTTTCTGCTTTTTCCCCCCTTTTTTTCCTCCTCAACAAATCAAAAGTTTAAATGCAGTAGAAGTAGTAGCCCTTATTTTTGTCTCCCAGGCAAGATGTTATTAGGGGTCACTTCCCATGTACGGAGAAAAGGATCTTCATGGATAATAATGATAAAACCTTATGGAATGCAAAAACAACCAAAATATGTATTCTCAGATGACTGCATTGGGGCCAAGTCAGTATCAGTCCCACTTCACCCACGCACCACACAGTCTAAAAATGCTGTCAGCCTGATAAGAATTTCCTGATTTACTCTTTTTTCCAATAGAAAATATAGGTCATCAAAATAAACTCCTGACGGTGAAAGAACAATAGTTATACTAGCAAGTCTCTTTTTCATTTGTTAGCCAGTTATAGGCAAATAGTTTCTTTACTTGACTAAAAAAAAGAATTAATCTTGAACAAGCCATTTTGGTAAAAGCAAGATAAAAATTTGCAAGCACATCTCTCAACTAGGTTATCTAGGTCAACTCAGCCACACATCTATTCAAACAAGATCTACAGAATTCCAAAGTACAGTGGAAATTGGTCATTATTTACTAATATGTGCCCCTTGCCAATGTTGACAAGTCAGGTAACAGAAAGAGCTCATTCTTCAGTTTATTGATAGTCTTAGCAAAAGAATGAAATTTGGGGATTGAGTCTCAGGTCTATTGCAAATGTTAGGTAAAGGACTGGAGTTGTTTCTTATTGAAAGCTAAATGTTGTGGCTTGTAATTTATAAATTTTCTGTTATTAAATTTTAAAGTCTAGCTCAAAAAAAGTATTATAGTTCTAACCCCGGTCACAGATTCTTCATATTTTAATGGGGTTATTTTCACAACTCTAGAAAATAAAACCTTATTCACATCTACTAATTCAAGTTATTTTTTAAGGGGAAAAATACCTTCCTGGATGTTCAGTAAAGTCTTAGTCTGTTGCACATCCACATTCCAACTGATAATTGAGGGCCTCTACCGTCCCTGCGATGGACGCAAGGAGAGGAGGAAAGGGTGTGTCACCCAGGACAGTGTTATTAAACACAGACACTGACTTCCAGCACCTCTTTGCCTCACTCCCTAACTTGTACTAAATGGTTTTCTTCATTATTTATATCTTTTATATTTAAAGCCAAAGAAAGACAAACAGCATAACCAAAATGTTTTACTCTGTCATCCTTGACCACAAATTACAAAATGTTTTCCCATTCTCCTCCCCAAAAGTAATCTCTGAGATGCTGAGCCTGCTGAATATTAAATAATAAAAATGATAGCAAGAAAGTAGTCTTAGTTGGTCCTTGCGAACCTCATTGTGTGGCAGAAAAATCTGAGGCATGAACCCTTTCCGAATCAGATGAACTTCACAGTCCCTCAATTCTAAACAGAAGTTATGATTTCTTTCCAAAGAGTAGCACTATAGCACTACAAATCTAGCAAAGAGACAGAGGAAAAAAATATATAGAAATTAAAAGGCCAGATTAACTAAAGAGCCAAACCCTTAAGACTGTCATAAAACATATAGTTCTTGAGAAACAACAAATCAATAAATTCAGTGGATTGTAATTTTCTAACCTTACCTAGTTCCCTCATAAGTGTATTTTTTAAGTCTCACCAAATCAACCCACTCTAATCCTAAGGGTCTGAAGATCCTGATTTGCTATAACCCAGAGCCAGCACTCGCCTGTGTCTTGTGCAGCATAACTAAGCTTTGACACACTCTACTGGTGTCCAGAGAGGAATACCCAGGGGTACTGAGTGTCCAGTTCCCCAGAGCCGTACTCTCCCTTCTGAAGGACTATGTCATCTCCCTGGCTCCCGGACCCCTCTCACCAACAGCGTTCTCAGTCACTCTCGACATGGTAGAGAACCCTGATCCAAGGCACCTCTTGGCCAGAAGGACACACACACACACACACACACACACACACACACCACACTTCCAACAGGCTGAACTCTAACACCTCTGTGCTTTGGTGGAATGCAGGGTGAATGCGGGTGGGGTGAGGATGAAGAGGGCACAGGGGTAAAATATATGGTGACAGGAGACTAGACTTTGGGTGGTGAGCACACGAGGCAATATACAGATGATGTATTAAAGAACTGTACAGCTGCAACATTTAATGTTATTAAACCATTGTTACCCAAATACATTTAATTTTTTTAAAAGTGAATGAGGAACTTGGGGACTAATCCCCGTCCTCTAAGTGGTAGTCTTAAGAAGACACAGTCTGCAAAGAAGTTCTAGTAACGTTTGAGAGACGTTACTCCACACCGTGTTCTACCAGAAAAATCCCCATTCCCTGAGCTCACCGTCCAGGTAAGGCTACCTCCCCTATCGATGTCAGGGACACATTTCATCCCCTCAATCAAGGAAACCCTGAAACACTCAACCTCTCCAAAAGAAACAAAATATTTGGTTTAAGGGAAGTTTACTCACATACTCCTAGGACAGATGCCCTTGGTGAGCTTCAGAGAACTGAGCCCTAAGAGCTGGGGTGGCTATGAGGGGCGCCTGTGAGTTCCGGTGACACACTCCCCGAAGCCCCCAGCCAGGTAATGCCTCGCTTCCAGCCCCCGCCGTCCGCCCCCCGCGCGTCCCTTCCTGAAGCCTCGCCTCCTCTCTTCTGATCGCTTTCTGCTCGGGGCGCTTCCGCAGGTCCCAGAGCATCCTCCGCGCCACGGCCCCCCACGGGACGTCGCCGAAGCCCCAGCCCGACGCTCGCGGCGCCCCTGGCCCCCGCCCCCGCCCCCGCCCCCGGCTGGCTGCCCGGCCCGTGACTCACCTGCTGGCCAGGTTGGGGCGACGGGTGGTAGTAGGCTGTGGGGCAGGTTGCAGCTGCCACAGGGTTGGGCAGATACTGGGGCGCTCCATACGGCTGGGGGTGATACATCACCTCCGCACAACTCATGGCAGCCGGGGCAGCGGCGGTCCCCGAGCTGCCGCCGCCGATCCGTGCG
>NW_005871123.1:4061391-4069308 GCF_000147115.1 Myotis lucifugus | reverse complement strand
AATAAACGCTCGGGGACTGCAGGCCACCATCCTGCATTGCATGAGCCTGATAGCGCCGGGTTCCGGCGAGGAGCAGCGGCTTCCCACTGCCAGCGCCCTCCGCAGCCCTGGGCCGGGTCGCGCAGGGTTCGGGATTGCATACACATCTGGCGCTTCCCCGGCCGGTCTTTTCAACGGCGGCTCCCACCTGGGCGCAGGTCCGGGAGGCAAGGGCGGGGGGAAGTGGTCGGCAGGGGAGGAGGGAGCGCTCGGCCTCCCGGGGCTGGGACGCGGAGCGCCGCAAAGTTCCTCCAACTCCGTCCAGCGGGCGGGTCACCCGGCAGGGGGACCCCGGGAAGGGCCGGCTGCGATTGGAGCGGAGTTTGCAGCCCTCTCCGCCTCCCGGCCGTGGGACGGTGGTGGGAGGGGAATGGTATGCAGAGCTCCGCGCCCTCGGAGCTCCGCGGTTCCCACCCGTCTCCGTCACCTGGCTGCCGGCGAGGGCTTCCCCACCCCAGGGAGCTTTCACTGGGAACCACAGGGAGAGGCCGGGGCCTGCGGGCAGCCGAGCGCGCAGAGGAAAAGCAGAGCGGGCTCCAAGTAAACTGGGCTATCCCCTCCATTCACTATAACCATAGTGAAAGTCAACTTTATTACAAGTGCGCGCATGCCAGGAATGAAACAGTGTTCAACAAGCAATCCCCGCTTTAAGTTTGGTGGTCTGACTTGGCCAGCCTGCTTTCCATAGAGCAATACAGAGCAACAATCCATGTTACCCTTTCAGCTACTCTTTAAAGGTGTGTCTATGTGCAAGTGACTTGTAGCCTTCCCTAAAATTAAAAAGAAAATCTGTTGTAGAGATTGCTATACAATCAGGTAAAGCAGAAACGATTTATGTTTATTTTATAAATGAGTAAACTCTACCTCTGACCTCTAACAAATAGGTTTTCCCCTTCATCCATAGGTATCGTGTTATGACATAGCAACCTCGTGTGTTGTTGTTTTTTTTTCACAGAGACTATCCTTTGTCAGAGGGAAAGTCCTTCTGGATGTCAAGTGTACTGAGTGTAAGTTTCTGTTGGTTAAGCCTCCCAGTCTTGGTATTTGTTATGGCAGTCCTGTCAGACTAGTGCAGATATATAGCATCAATATACATTATTACTTTTATATAAGTGTGTATGTATAACCACACAGACATATACATACATATACATTTACACATACACAAACTCATACACTTAAACAAACTATAAAAATTGTATAGGAACTTTTAGCTACTTATGCAGCTCTCATTCACTCACCCATTCTTTCATCCATTGAATCTTAAAAATATATTTGTTAAGGGCTTAAACAGTTTGGACTTTAAATGTGTTCTTTGTAGTGGAGCAGTTTTCCTATCAATACGTTGTATAGGAAAACTGCTTGGCCAGTGTGGCTCAGTAGGTTGAGTGTCAACCCATACACCGAAAGGTCACCAGTTTGATTCCCTGTCAGGGCATTTGCCCAAGTTGCACGTTTAATGGGAGGCAACTGATTCGTGTATTTTGAAATACATCGATATTTCTCCCTCCCTTTTCCTTCCTCTCTCTCTAAAATCAATAAAAGCATATAAAAAGTATATAAGAATTTTTTAAAATGTTTATTACTGCCTTTTCCCAAATTGACATTTCCTGTTTACACCCTTTCCGTGTATCCCAGATTCATCTCTTCAGCTTTATGTCTGGTTGGCTCCACATAGATATTCCATAGGAACCTCAGTCATAACAGCACTAGTAGTTTCCCCACATCCACAAAGTGATCCTCTTCTTTATTCTGCATCTCAGGTATTGAACTCCCACTCACCAGTTGCTGAGCTAGAATTCTGGGAATTAATACTCCTTCTTTTTTTAGAGTCCAATTGATCCCAACGTTCACATTTCTACTGATTTTCTCTCCTCAACTCTTTATCTCTGCAGATATAATCCTTAGTTCACTCAGCAGCTCTCATCGACACCTGCAGGAGGCTTTTCTCTGATTCCTAGGCCCCAGTTTGAACCCTCCTCTGGTTCATTCTTCACAACCTACCTTCCCACTCTTTTCTGTCCTAGCTACTCAAAACTCCAACAAATAATAATGTCTCATCACTCTTTTAAAAATGTTCACAGTGGCTCCCCACAGTCTGCAGTCCCAACCTTCAAGTTCTGGCCCCTGCTTAAGTCACCATCCCCCTCAACTGTCCATTCAGCACTTTGAATTGAGACCTCCCTTTCTAGGGAGAAGCATAGTATCTGCTGCTACCATGCTTTTATACACATGACCAGAACATCTGCACCAATACCCACTCCCCACGGTTTTCACTTGCTAACTCCTTGTTCTTCAAGGAGTTACCTTCCAAAACATCTGCTTAAGACCAGCTTCAATGCCCCTAACTCTCGACAACTCCAGCACCCCATGAATACTGCTCCCACCATACTAATAACCAACTATCTGATTTGAAATTGCTTACTTGCTTTTTCCTCAATATGACCATGACTGCTTGAGAGCAAGGACTGTGACTTTTATCTCTAAATCTCAGTCATGGCTTAGTAAACATTCATTGAATAAATAAAGCATAAAAAGGGGAGAAAAAAACTTTAGGGGAGCTTACAAAAGTGTTACAAAAATTTACAACATTTCATACAAACGTGCATGAAATCAGTGAAGGTTAAAGCAAGGAACATGGTTTCAGACTCTCTTTCAGGCTTTTCCTACATGTTAGAATGAGAAGGACCTTGTGATATGAGCAAATTTAGGACCTGAAGTGT
This sequence comes from Myotis lucifugus, assembly GCF_000147115.1. Taxonomy (NCBI): domain Eukaryota; kingdom Metazoa; phylum Chordata; class Mammalia; order Chiroptera; family Vespertilionidae; genus Myotis; species Myotis lucifugus. Next base: position 4,066,546 of record NW_005871123.1, on the reverse strand, counting down.
AAAGTGACTGATTGGGCCAGAAATCTAGCTTGTGAGGGCAGCCCTTCCTCAAAATCCAGACCTCCTATTTTACATCCTTACCGCTTTCCACTTTACCTTTAAATACCTCCATATATCTGTAGTTGATTTTTTTTTTGGTATAATTATGTGTTCAATATTTCTCTCCTCCACTAGACTCTTGCAGAGACCATTTATATCATGTATAGTTAACATTTAGAAGATATTCTATATGTATTTGTCTACTTAGAAAATAAATTATAACTAGATCCAACATGTCCATACCCCCAATTTCTGCATCTTCCTTGCACCCCACATGGACTCCAGTATGCTGCGAATTATTTATCGTATAACAAAGATGTAGTTCTTGGATACTAATAACTCGTGGACTCAAAAGTCTGGAGGTATTTGACAAAAAACTTCCTACAATGCAATATCACTGTTTCGATACCTCCGTCATTTCTATATTATACTGATGGAAGAAAATGAGAAAATAATGATAAATTCAGCCCAGAATTAAAATCTAGAAGGAGGGTAGACAGAGTAGAGGGAGAAAATAACCTGTCAAAGGCTAGAGTCTTCATTTATTTATTAATAAAATGCAGGATAATTCCTGGTAATGAGAGCTAAGTTGAACTTCTGGTAGGAGAGCAGATGTACCTGATTTTCCTCAGAGGAATGTTTAAGGATTTTAGAATAGAAAAGAATCAAAATGATCATCTAGTCTAAAAATCTTCTTTCAAAGATAAGCAAAAATGTAGACTGATTAAATTCTAGGGAACAGAAGACAAAACTAAAACCAAAGCCCCAGGTCCCATGACAAGGACATATAAATAAATACACATGCATATTTACAGGCATGCATAAATTATATGTGTGTATGTATGCATATATGTACCTAGTTATACATATTCATTTAAACACATTCATATAGACATACATAAGAGGTTCTAGATTAGATCATCTTTTGGTCAACTTGGAGTTACAGAAAAGAAGTAGGGGTGGGGGTGGGGAATGTAGGCCAATTGCATTTAACAGTAGTGAGTCACCCAGAGCAGAGAATGCAGTCTGACCACTCGCCATGTCTATTATGTAGAGGTGTCACAATTACTCAGAATAAAATAGCAATGGGATGAAACTTGCTTATTTGCATTTCTGAGCTTAAGTTTCCCAAAATTTACTCTTGTATCTTTTCTCCTCTTCCTCTCACACTTTCCCACCTCTTCTGCTCAGTCCTGATGTGGAACCCGGTCCTAACCATCTGTGGTTATCCTCCTATTCTTTCCTATCCCAATCATTGCAATTTTGACAGAATATCAAAATGTCCTTAAAAGTTTCCAACCCTTCTGAGTCAGGGGTTTATAGTCACTACAAATTTCCCAGAATGCTCCTAAGTTTTTCAGCTGGAATTTAATGAAATGAGTCCCCCAAGCCAGGTAAATTTACAGGGGTAAGTTGAAGTGGATTTTCCCAATATCTCTTAAAAGAAGATAGGGGGAGGGGTCGAAGAGGGCAGATTTTTTTGTCGTTTTTTTTTTTTTTTGAGTTTGTTTTTACATCAAGCTTGTCTTTAACTTGAGTTTCAGCACAGATCATATGGAACCTCCAGTGAGAATGTGTGGGTGTATTAACCTATGTATCTAAACCCTTCTCCTAAGCCAGTGGTTCTCAACCTTCTGGCCCTTTAAATACAGTTCCTCATGTTGTGACCGAACCATAAAATTATTTTCGTTGCTACTTCATAACTGTAATGTTGCTACTGTTATGAGTCGTAATGTAAATATCTGATATGCAGGATGGTCTTAGGCGACCCCTGTGAAAGGGTCGTTCGACCACCACAGGGGTCACGACCAACAGGTTGAGAACCGCATCAAACTGTTGATTCTTTGCCAGCCTCTGGCCTAAGCTGAATCCACTAATAATGTAGCCTGCTCTAGAAATCATGACTCTGAGGAAGTGGGCTGGCTCATCTGCACAGGAATTCCCAGGTCTTAAGTATAGATGCATTGTTGTTCTTGGCAGAAAAATGCCACCCCCAAAAAAGATGTCCCACTCTAATCTCTGGAACCTATGAATATGTTTATTTTACAAAAGGAAGTTAAGATTGTAGATGGAATTAAAGCTACTAATAAGTGGATTTTAAGGTAAAATTATCTTTTATTAGTGTCCTGGTGCACGGATTCATGCACATTGAAAAGAAATTAATTAGAATAAATATTTTAATATCACTATTCCTGTCTTGCTAATGAAAAGAAAATAGGATTCTACCGAGTCTCCTATTTACCTATTTCAGGACTTCTGTGAGGATCAAATGAGATGAGGCATGAGAAAACGCTTCACAAACATTTGGTTAAAGTGTAAAATGTTTGCACCTGGTTTTAAAGCAAGTCGGGTTCCTAGGCTGAAGAAACTCCAAGGAGGCTAGTCATTACTAGGGAGAGGAAGCTGGGAGTTGCTATGTGACATGTGATGTCATTACCCAGCGCCCACAGCCACGGTTTCCAGGCTGGGCTGGGCCACATTTTGCGCTGTGGGGTCTTGGCAACATTGGCTGCAATTTGGTGGAGTGTCGCTCTGTAATTTGGCGGGACCTGTGCCCTACTTGGGGGAAGCTGAGTGTTGGTTTGTTGGCACCAGGTCCTTGGTGCCGTTTCTTTTTATTTTTTTAATTTTTTTCTTTATTGATTAAGGTATTATATATGTGGTGCCGTTTCTTCTGAAATGGCCAGTGTGCATCATGGCAGCTCCTGAGTTGAGCATCTGCCTCCTGGTGGTCTGTGCATGTCATAGCTATGGGTCAGACACTTAGCCTTTTATATATAGAGATCATCTGGGTGGGCCCATTGTAATCACAAAGGTCCTTTTAAGAGGGAGGCAGGGAACAGAAGAGTCTGTCAACTGATGAAAAATGAGAGATTCTATAGTACATGGAGCAATCAAGATGGAAGGCAGCCACAAGCCAAGAATATGGTAGCCTCAAGTAGGTGAAAAAGGCAAGAAAGTGGGGGGCTTCCCTAGTGCCTCCAGAAATAACACAGCTCTGCCAACACCATTTTGGACTTCTGACCTCCAGAATTGTAAGGTAATAAATTTGCATTGTTTTAAGTCACTGAGTTGTGGTAATTTGTTGCAGCAACAATAGGAAACTAATACAATAGTTTAATGGGGGCAGCGGTGCTTGAAAGGACGGGTTGAGGTGAGCTTATCCCCTTTGCCCTATAATTTCCTATAAGGAGAGGCACAATAGGACAAAGGCCAGTAAGCAGTATTAGTACTCTAAAGCTCAGAGGCCAGGAATGGACTGTGGTTGCCTGGATCTAAGGGTGGTGCCAATAATACCAAGGGAATAAATATGAAAACAGAAGGTCAGCTGAAAGTTAAAGCGATAAAATCTCTTTATTCATTTGCCCTTCAGAATCACCTGCCTTAAACTATGTTTCTCTAGTGAGTTTACTCATTTCCTGTTGCAGCTACCACCTCCTGTCTTCTTCACCACTCTAAAATCCCTCAAATTTACTTTCTCCCTTTTCTTCCTTACCATTTACTATTTGAGCCACTTACAATCAGATTTAGGCCCCATCACCTCACCATTTATTAAGGTCACCAGTAATGAACTTATTAAGTTTGAACATATTAAGTTTGAAGTTCATTTTTTTAAACTTCATCCCAATTGATGCTTCATACATTTTGACATTATGAATTAGTCTCTCCTTAACATTCTCTCTTCTTGTAACATTCTTCCATGACATCCCCATCTTAATCAGTTTCTTTGCACTTTGGCTATTCTTTTTGTCTCCTTTGCCAAATCTTTCTCTACTTAAACTCTAAATATTGAGCTTCTTAGTTGCTTAGTGCTGGGCCTTTTTCTTATCTTACTCAATCCTCTCAACCTAAGAAATTTCATCTCTCCAACCCTCCTCCCATCTGACAACTGTCAAAATATTCTCTGTATCTATGAATCTGTTTCTGTTCTGCTTGTTTGTTTATTTTTTTAGATTCAATTATTGCTAGACATATATGTATGGCCATTTTATTGTTCATATTTTTTATCTTGTTTTTCTTCTTCAGGGAGTTGGAGGATGCATGAAAAAGGTGAAGGAATTAAGAAGTACCAACGGGTTGTTATAAAATAGACATGGGATTGTAAAGTACAGCATAAGGAACATAGTCAATAATATTCAAATAACTATGTATGGTGTCTGATGATTGGTTGATTTATTAGGATGCTTACTTAGTAAGTCTAATCACTGGGATGTACTCCTGAAACTAATTTAATAATATATGTCAACTGTGATTGAAAATAAAAAATATAAAGAAAGAAACCTCATCTATGTTCAAATCACCTCTATATACAAAAATTAGCCCAAGATTTCTAGAGTGCAAATATACCTTATATGGAATTCTAAAGTCAGTAAATAAAGCAAATGAAACCATATGTGACCCAAATTACTATACTTTCTTCAGTGACTCACAATTTGGTCTCTAGCATTGAAAAGCCTACATTTTGTTAGTTTTTTTCCACTAGATGAAATATTAAAGGTGCTAATCTTTAAATGCTAAAACCATACTAAAATTGGCATATAATGTGAGAGAGGCATGTGGTAATTTAGACCAACTGAAGGAGCTCAAGGAGTAACAGATTCAACAGATTCATGTCTTCCATCTTATACTTACTCTGGGCTAGCTCAATGTCCACTGACTTGAAGGAGTCAAATGGTGAATATCGTGCTTCTTTATCATAAATTCTCTCTCTCTCTCTCTCTCTCTCTCTCTCTCTCTCTCTCTCCCCCCTCTCTTTTTCTGCTTCTGACAGTTTACCTTCACATTCTATGCATTTATTTCTGTTCACTCTGCCCCTATGTCATATATTCTTTTGCTTCAGTTTGGGGGGTATGGAAAGTAACCTCACAGGGTGATCTGGTCATACCTTCCTAACTGGGCAGGTCATGGTGGATAGTCATGCCCCAGGCCCATAAACTTTTTACTTTTATTTATTGATTGATTTTAGAGAGAGATGAACAGGGAGAGAAAGAGAAACATTGATTTGTTGTTCCACTTATTCATGCATCCATTGGTTGATTCCTGCATGTAACCTGCAACATTAGTGCATTGGAGACAACGCTCCAACAAACTGAGCTACCCTGCCAGGACCGCCCAT
>NW_005871123.1:4024498-4061291 GCF_000147115.1 Myotis lucifugus | reverse complement strand
CTTGCATTGCTTTTTCCCATCTCCTTTACATACTTCCTTAATTTCAAATGCATAAAAGAATCTACAAAACTTGTTATTCTCCTGGAGCATTTTGAGCCCTTGCTCTCTGGGCATATGTCATCAGTTTGGCTCAAAATTACTCATAAAAAATTTACTACAGGTTTGGATTTTTTTTTTATGTCAACAAGTACAATGACCCCTCTCCCCTCATCCTTTGCATGCGTCCTTTACTTAGAAAAATTCTCCCCCAAAACCCCGTCCCCTAAAACCATCTAGGTCTTAGCTTAAACATGCTTCCTCAAAAGACATTTCCCAATGTAAAGTACACCCTTCCCCACACTTACTATTCTCTCCAATCACAGCCTGTTCACCCCTCCCCTTCCTGGTGTTTACCATATTTTGAAATACAGGCTTTTTCTCAATGTTTTTTGTCTCCCCATTATGTCCATAACAACATAAATCATCTATGTTTTATTTACTACAACATCATAGCACCTAATGGGTATTCATTAAATACTTATTGAATGAGGTAATGATTTTATGCTTTATTAAGGAGTAATTTCCTTTGGGATTCAACATAGTCACAGTTGTAGGGATAGACTTTGTTTAAAAGTAGACTTTTATTACTCAAAATGTAGGTTATAGAATTGTTAGATAATTTAAAGCATGTGCTTTTATGAGAGAATGAAGAATAATAAAGGGGGTTTATAAATATCAGGTGTTTATGATTTTTGTGCTTTCCTGGGGAAAATGATGATAAAGGGAACTCACATTTTATGAGGCTCAGCAATGGACCAGGCATTTATGTTAAGATTGCTTTCTCTCATCCAGTTAATTTTTGCAATAATCCTGTGAGGTAGTTATTATTGCCATTTTATATATAAATGAAGGTCAAAGAAATTAAAGTTGGGGATAGGTGAGTGGCTGAGCCAGGATTTGATACCAGATTGGATTCCAAAACACTCATGTTGTTTAAAAATTATAATCTACTATCTAATAGTAAGTGAGCACTATCTCTAATAGAATTGTCTATGTATATATTTAATCTCACATATTTGTGTGAAGGAGGTAAGGACATAGAATTGACAAACCTCAGAGAAAACTTCCTAGGTCAATGATTTGCCTAATGGGTCAATTTAATTAAAATTCCTGCTGAGCCTGAGTTTCTAGCTTTAAGAACTGGTTTGGACAAATAGGGAACTCTTGAAAATTCCCAAGTTAGGTGGAAAAATTAATCACAAGGGATTATAAAAGCAGCTTAAAATTTTACCTTTGAGTAGAATTGAAAATTTTTATCTCCAAAGTACTTTTCTATTTAATTTTTTTCTCTTATTTTTGGTTTCCTTTGTGATCTATTAAAAATAGAAAAGCAGCCCTAACCGGTTTGGCTCAAGTGGATAGAGCGTCAGCCTGCGGACCGAAGGGTCCCAGGTTCCATTCCGGTCAAGGGCATGTGCCTTGGTTGTGGGCACATCCCCAGTGAGGGGTGTGCAGGAGGCAGCTGGTCGGTGTTTCTCTCTCATCGATGTTTCTGACTCTCTATCCCTCTCCCTTCCTCTCTGTAAAAAATTAATAAAATATATTTTAAAAAATAGAAAAGCATTTTATCTCACCAGGAACAGGGCCATAGCTTCAGGAAACAGAGAGTTTGAATGTAACAGGAAAAGGCGGCCAGAGTAGGCTGCTGGACAGGACAGCAAGCTGTGTTGGTGACAGTGACTGGGGAAGTGACCGGGTTGAAGTCACTGGTGGCAGACCTCCTTACTAGGAGTGCAGAGGCTGGCCCTGTTGTGGGCTGACTATTAAAATCAGGGTCACATTTGAGCCCTCAGATACGCACTTGAAGAATGAGAAGCGCACTAACACTGGCTTCCACTAACACTGGCTTTGGAAAAACTCTGATCTTCATACCCAAGTGGACATAGTCCTATTCGGGGGCTTCTGTGAGGACAAATAAATCACACAGAGTAAGTTCACAGGGAAGAACCTGACTCAGCTGAGCTTTAAAATGTTAGTGTGTTTGCCTGTTAGATCTTTTTAGATGCACACCCCAACCATCTAGTCCTGTGAATTCAAGGATAATCCAGGGTGTAGGACATGTGTGAGTTATGACTGGCACATACTTGTTATGTTTTGCATTATTCTGTTCTCTTCATCCTGGTAAGATTTAATGGGTAAGCCTGCCCTCTCTGTGGAATGTTTTAAAAAACATCTATGCAATATTGTATTTATTTTTAAAATATTTTTATTGGTTTCAGAGAGGAAGGGAGAGGAAGAGAGATAGAACATCAACAATGAGAGAAAATCATTGATCTGCTGCTTCCTGCACGCCCCACATTGGGAATTGAGCCCGCAACCTGGGCATGTGCCCTGACCATGAATTGAACTGTGACCTCCTGGTTTATAAGTCGACACTCAACCACTTAGCCATGCCGGCTGGGCGCAAGAATTTCTTGAGCAGTGCCACTGATAGAGATATTATTTGTATTCTAATGTTATTTTTTTCCTGAAAATTTTTAACACCTGACATATTTACCCCTCTTGTAAGTATTTTAGATTAAATCATGCAGTGCTAGTTAAAAGCTGAAGACCTTATTTAAATACTTTGAGTATGAGGTTTTATTTATCTACTAGAGGCCTGGTGCACAAATTCGTGCACAGGTGGGGTCCCTCGGGTGGCCTGTGGGGATCAGGCCCCAGCTCCTGCCCCCAAACTCACAGCCCCAGCTCATGCCCCCAGCCTTGTAGCCCCGCAATCCCACCTGGCAACCTGCATTGGCCTGGCACCGCCCCTTCACCTGCTCCACCATCCCACCTGCGGGGCGATCGATCGGGGCTGGGCCCCCTGCCAGGCTCCCTCAGCTCCTGGGAGCCAGGCAGCGGCCCCGCCCCCTGCCACCACTGCTGGTTGCCATCTGTGGGGTGATTGGCAAGGCAATCAGGCCCCCACTCGCACCTGCCTTGGCCTGGCACCACCCACTCACCTGCTCCACCATCCCACCATGGTCCTGCTCTCATTGGGGCTCAGCAGTGCCAGCAGTGCCTCCACTGCAGCCTGCTGCCAGCACCGCATCACCGATGCCTGCCATGTTCCACGCTGCCCCCTGATGGTCAGCGCACGTCATAGCACAAGTGGTTGAATTCCTGGTCAAACTCCCAGTCTAGGGGACAATTTGCATATTAGGGTTTTATTATATAGGATAATTAATAATGAGGCTGCTTTTAATCATCACAGTTTGATTTGTTCAATGAAAACAGAGATTATAAATATCCACAATGAACCCAAGGGAGACATACAGAAAATAGCGGCCTCTGCTTAACAAATTTCTCACGTGCGGGAGATTTGCCAGGACCCTTTCTCAGTACCTCTACGCACCACTAGGCATGTATTCCTGAGACAGTCAGCATGCTCTCAGAAGAGCTTATTTGTCTTTCTTTTTTCTTTAGTAATTTTGTTTGGAATCATAGGACTTCATAGTACTCCTCACCTATAGAGATTTAATAATAGGAGAATCCAAGTTGGAAAAATAAGATGAAAAGATGTCAAGACACTTAGCCTATATTTTAAAAAAATCAGCAGAGTATGTACTTACCCACGAAATACGGTTATTTGTCTTCATGGAAGATAATGATAGACCATTAGTTCAATGTGTACCTTGAATTTGTTGTTTGTTTCTTTGCTAGTTTCCCTCTTAGTAAAGGGAGATCTGGGCTAATTTAACTACATTCTCTCTGTCAGTTCTGACAAGTGGAATACATTCACATAAGTTCTGGCCTATTATGGTACAGCTCTGTCCATGGAATGGAACAAAGCAAAGTAGGCCAGGGGGGATTAAGCCCTTGATCTTGGCATCGTTAGCACTGTGTTCTAACCCACCAGCTAACTAGCCACAGACAAAGACCAACTGGACTAATAAATCACAGCAGCCAGAGCAATCTGGTTTGAATTTATTTCTCATTTTTAATATATTAGTTTTATAATTTGATTTAAATATTTTAGGATAAATGAAGCCAAAGACTCGTGTTGTTGTCATTCAGAAGAAAGAAAGCAGAGAAGAAAAGACATCCCACACAACAACTAGGCACAAAGCGACATGAAGGACGTGCTCTCACTTCCTACAGAAGGTGTCAATCTGGAAGATTGAAAGTAAATCACAATTTTTACAAGTAATTTGTTTTTAAAAAGCACAAACAAAGCTTTGTTTTTAAGAAAAACATTTTGGACCACGTTTTTAAAGACTAATAACTTTTATAAAACAACAAAAAAAAGTCACTGCTATTTTGTTGTTTGTTTTTGCCAGATTTTCATGCATTGCTTTTTAATCCAAAAATGAGGTACATATGTATCTTTAAAGTCCAAAGTAATTTAGTTGCATCCCAACTGCCACTTCATTCCTATTGTGTAAATAGGTCACTGGAGAGGATGTCTTAACATTATTGTCCCTGTGGCTTTAGATGCCTAGAATATATTCAAAATGCCACCTACTTCCAAGGCCATTACAAGTAGCACCTCTTGTAGTGAGCATACCTTAACATTTGAAAATTGACTTCCTTCATACCACCACCATTTGTATTGCCTGCACCTTATATTTGACCACCTGTTTGTGTGCAATTACAGATGCTCCTTGACTCACAATGGTGTTATGTCTAGATAAACCCATTTAAAATTGAAACTACTGTAAGTAAGATATGCATTTATAAACTTAACCAACCAAACATCATAGCTTAGCCTAGCCTACCTTAAACGTGTTTAGAACACTTCCTAACCTAGAGTTGGGCAAAATCATTTGGCTGCTGCTGCCCAGCATCACAAGGGTATTGTACAGGAGTTACTAGCCCAGGAGAAGATCAAAATTCCAAATTTGAAGTACAGTTTCTACTGAATCATATTGCTTTCACACGATCATAAAATTGAAATATTGTAAATTGAAACTTCATGAATCAGGGACCATCTGGATTATTATTATTGCTCTGTATGTGTCTCTGATTATTTTCATCATTATCTTTGCCCCCCTCATGAAAAAGTAAAAACATAAATTCCATGAGGAAAAAGGCGGAGTTGGATATTTCTTCAGTGACCAAGCAGCAAAGAGATGTACAGTATAAACCTGTGGAAGTTCATTTGAATTGAACAACTCTCTCTGTGATCTGTGGATGTTGTGGGATTGTTAATCTATAAATGTTCTTGCCTTGGTTTCTTTATTGGAAGAACACAGATGTGAACTTGACACAGAATATATCCCTTCATATTTTTTAGCCTAATATTCAGTCCCTTCGTGGATGAATAAAGCATGTCTCAAATACATGTTTCTTTTCATATGATCTATAGAATAATGTCAAAATGTTGGATGTGATGAGCAACATTACATTATCTTTGAAAATACTTTTTTTTCATTTACTAAAGATTTTAACAAGAGCAGTCTCTTTAGTACAGCTGTAGTACAACTGAAAAATAGAAAATCCATTGAGATTTCAAAAGATAGATCTCATCTCCAGTAAGTATAAATTATAGCAGCTCATCCTTTCTCTGTTAGTGTCTAAAGAGATTGCAAAACCAAAATCATGATGATATAGTTAGAGATAGACTTCCTGAAATCGTCTAGCCATAACAGACCCTTGGTCAGAATAAGGAAATAAAGTAGCAGTAGTAATAGTGGTAAGAATAATAACATTCATAGTTAGCCTTTGTGTAGTGCTTGCTATGTGCCTGGCAGGTCTTGAACACTTCATTTACATATACACACTCATTTAATCCTCACAAGAGCCACTTGAGGTCAGTGTGATAGTTACTCCCATTATGTAGATTCAGAAATCAAGTCATAAGGTGATGAATTGATCCGCTCAATATTATTCACCCAAGCAATCTGTTTCCACAGCACCTTTTCACCAGTGCGCATGTCTTAAAGGGGGAGTTAAAAAAAGTGGATGAGTCCTTTTGACAGTTGTGGATAATTTTACCAGCTCTATCATAGGAAGCCAAAGTCTCCTGTCCATGAAATTTTCTTAGCAGCAAACAGGCAGCGCCATCTCCAATGTCTGCAATGATGTCTGTCCTCTGGATGGCAGTGGGCTTCACCTAAGGGAAAGAAGCATGACAGATATCATCCTGCCCTCTACCCACACCACCTCCTGGAATCTCAGCAAGCAGAGAAAGTAGAATGCAAACCAACCAACGAAAATAAAACAGTACCTCTGCTGCCTTAATACTTGTCCAATTTTCTTAGAATAGCCAAATACAAATGCTGTTCTTTTTAAAAAGCAAATAACTGAAAGAATGGCATGCCTGCTGCCAACTTTGTGGGGTTAAATCTCATAAATTCTTAAGGACTGAAGTGTGTATACTGTCTCTGGAGGCACTTTATGTTCTTTATGGAAAATAACAAACATAAAAAAAACTGAAATTAATTTGAGAGCATTTGATAATCAAACCATGACATCATCAACTTTAGATATACTGAGAATACTAGGAACTTTATATCAGATGGGAAAGATAAAGAAATGTGGGGACTATTCTCAGGCAATGTAAAATGCAGCATTGGGTATTAATTGTTACTTCAAGCTCAGAAAATGTGCAAAAATTAGTCCTTAACTGGAGCAATGCTCCTCAAAGTGGGGTCTACAGTTCAGCAGGATCACTGTCATCTGGGAGCTTCTTGGAAGTGGAAAATCTCAGGCCCCAGCCCAAACCTGCTGACTGCGGATCTGAATTTCTATAAGAGTTTCCAGGTGATTTCTATGCACATTAAAATTTGAGAAGCACTAAACTAGGGTGTCTCTCTACACCCAGCAACAAAATGTAATATCATTTGATATCTTCATTCTGCCTATGAGGAAGTCAGAATATGTGCGTGTTTTTCATGATAAAACTGTTGCTAAGAGAGAAACCATCATGGGGCCAAAGCCATAAAGGAGGTAATCTTCTCAATCCAAATCTAGTCCTTTTTCTATTCACAAACAAATCATCTGCAGTTGTAAAAATATTTTTAAGTTGGGTCCTTGGAAATGCAAAAGAGTTGATGGATTTTTCTAAGACACAATGTGTTTCCTATGTTAGAGTTCAGTCCTCCGGAAAGGAGAGAAGGTAAACTTAGTCAAGTACAAGTAAACTTAGCTACTTCAAGCTTTTCTCAACCTTTCCTGGGTACACTCAATGATTCCATATTAAACTGGACATTTCAAATTTTTCTTTTTTTCTCCTGCCTGAGATAATATTAGGCTATTGGGCAGTGTGTGTGTGCCACTATGCCATGGTTGCCTAAGGTTCTTAGTCCTGACACCTCACAGAGCCATTTCTACTCATTTCCCAGACACTGTTGACATTCTTGCAAGGCTGCTGCACTTTATCCTACTCATGCCTGACTTCTGCTGCTCATCCTCTTTTTTCAAGAATTGACTCCAAAGGTGAGGGTTGGGGGAGTGAACAGGACATGGATACATGCTCTCATATGCTCTGCACCTGTGACTAACTCTCCGGATTCTATAACTCTTCCCTATTTCCTCTAGCCCACAGAGTTCTTATCTCTTCAAAGTCAGGAAAAACTTGATCTTCAAGTATTCTTGTGTACATTTTTGTTTGTTTTTTTTAAAAAAAGCTTAAAAGTCAAGAATTTGATTTTTTTGTTCTCCGGGTTCCCTAGTTGCCACTCCCCCCTGAGGCAATGCCTTGCCTGAGTCTGGTGGCCTCAATGGAGGAGCAGTGACAGGGTAAAATGGAATGAGGTATGGCAAGCACCAATTAACACTGAAAAGATCGTCCTTCCTGGTGTCTTATAATTCTCATGAGATAATATGACAGACTAGAGGCATTGGACTGTCCAGAGTTTAAATCATGGGAATTTAGGTTCACTCTAATCTGTTGTCCGACTATATCTGAAGTGCTATAATCAGTTCTCAGTGATACTCTTTAAATGTTATTGACAGCCTTAAGGATGGCAATAGAAAAACAATCAAAATGGTAAGGTATCTGAGAATAATTTCAAGTGAGGCCTGATTTAGCCCAGAAAAAACTGTTGACTGAAAAGGGGTTCCACGGAAAGTAATCTCACAGAGAGATCTGACCATAAGTTCTTAACGTGGGAGGTCATGGTGGGAAGTCACACCCAAGCATATCACTTTTTTCGGGAAAGGTTATCTTTACCTTAAGCAAGCCCTGTCCATTGCTTTGGTGCATCCAGGTGAATACACCTTTAAAATGCCTCTTTTTTTTCAAAGTAACCACCTTCAAGAGAACACATAATCTTAACTGTCCTGTAATCTGATCCCAGCCTTGCTCTCTCCCACCCTTGGGTAATCTTCCTTACATTCCAAATGCATAAAAGAAGCTGCAACCTGTCATTTCCTGGAAGCATTTGTCTCAGTCTGCTGAGATCTTACTCCTAGGTGTATCTTCCATTTGGCTCAAATAGAATTTTATAAAAACTTTTTAAGGTGTGGACGTTCTTATAACAACAAGATTAAGAGGAAATAAATGTTGAAATGTCTGTCATATCATGTGAAAAAGAATAAACTTTAGTTGTTGTCTTTGGCATTTGTTGTGTCTGGCTTAAAAAAGAATTCAAATCAATGAGTTAAGTGTAAGGAATCAAATTTTAATTCAAATTAAGTACGGTAGAGACAACAATGCCATTTTTGTTTTACTCCTGGAAAGAGCTACATTACAGAAAAGCCTCGTGCTTCAGCCATCACTGAAAAGAGAAAGCCACTAGGAAGGTGAGTTTCCTAACCCTTACTTAATGATAATGTGAGAGAAAAATAAACTTTGTGATGTAACGTCATTCACTAATATTTTGTGATTTGTATGTTACCACAGCATATTCCCTGCTAGCATGACATACAGTAAGGAAACTTCCAACAAAAGCAGTTAAGCAATGGACTAGATTTTCCATGCAGAAGTAGCTACTGTCAACATAAGAAACATACAAACCTACTGAGAATTTTTATAAGCATGTATTTGAGCCAAACTGTTGACATCTGCCAGGGAGCATTACCTCAAATGCTCTGAAAAATAATAGTTTTGCAGCTTCTCTTATGCATTTGAAATTAAGGAGGAGAGGTAGGAAGATTGGAGAAAGAGAAAGCAAGGCAGGGATTAAATTACAGGATAGTTAACAGGATTATGTGCTCTCTTGAGTGTTAATACCCCCTTGGAGGAGTATTATTTCTGGTATTTCAAAGGTGTGTTAACCTAGAGGTACAAGAATAATGGAGAGGGCTGGATTAACACTTTTCACTAACAAAGTTATATGCCTGAGGCATGACTACCCACTATGACTAGCCCAGTTAAGAATTTATGATCAGATCAATCTGTGAGGTTACTTGACATAGAACCCTTGTTTTTTTTCATCCACACTACCCTATTATGAAAATTGTCAATCAGTAAAGAGAACACATTTACTAATAAATGTATTCATAAATTATTTATATATTCATAAACTATGTGTTCAATGAGTAAATACTGTGTGCCAGTTTTTCTTTATGTATTGGAGAAAAAGTTGTGGGTAAGATCAGCATGACCTCTCAGCACTAACCAGTAGTTTTGATTAGGTTTTTGTTAAAAGTATTACAAAGGGTATTACATAAGTCTAAACAGTAGTTTTGATTAGGTGATTCTCATGATTGCTTCCAATTCGAAGGTTTCTAGTGTCAAGTCAGTAGATTAATGGCAGATTGCTACCACCACATTCTACTGGATAATACTCATAACATTTAGTCATCCTCATTTTTTATGCACATGAGAATGTGTTTGTGTATATGTATATGTGTGTGTATATATATATACACATATATATTTGCATTTATACAGACATGTTTTATATTTCTGATCATTCACATAATGATTGCCAGAAATTGTGAAGTATCTGAGAGTTTATTCAACTTGGAAGTTAACAAGTTAGCTTGAATGCTAGCAGAAGGCAAAAGACACCTGGATCAGAAACAAAGCACAGTTTATTATTCACAGCAAAAGTTGTAGCCAAAATATCAGCATTTGCACTGAGACCCAGTTTCTACAAGAAAGAAGGATGAGGTCCAGGTGACCCAAGCACATGCAATGGATTGCACTACAGAAAAGGAATCTCGAGTTTAGGAAATATCAGCCTTTCAGCCTGCCCACAATTTGTCACAGAGAGAGGCATTAATTTTTTATAACAGCCCATAAATCTGCTCTCTGCTCTGGAGGGAGATACTATCCCTATCTCTGTTTTCCAACATTGTTCTGTATTAAACATCCCTGAGAAGATAATCAGAACAAAGGCTGTCAGTGCTCCTCTCACAACACTAGAGACCCACTAGAACTGTCTTGCAATAATGATACCCACTAGATCACAAGCTACCATAAACCAGAACTAAAACTACCTTTTTCATCACCATATTTTCAATTCCTAGTGATGCCTGGGGCACAGTAACTGGATCTCACATTTATTGAAGTCTTATAATATGTCAAGACTTTTCAAACACTGCATCCATTAACTTACTGAATCCCAGAAAGCACTATAAGATGGTTACCAATAGCCCTGCTGATATGGCTCAGTGGTTGAGCGTTGACCCATGAACCAGGAGGTCACAGTTTGATCCCCAGTAGAGGGAATGCAGGAGGCAGCCAATCGATGATTCTCTCTCATCATTGATGTTTCTATCTCTCTCTCCTTCTCCCTTCCTCTCCCTGAGATCAATAGAAACATATTTTTAAAAACAAAGGATAGTTACAAATATTATCTGTACTTTACACATGAGGAAACTAAAGCCAAAATATTTTAGCAACTCATCCAAGATCGTACAACAAATAAGTCGTGGAATTTGGGCATGCATTTCTTGAAGAAGTGAATTGAGTGAATGGATGGGTGAGTAAGTTTGAAACAGAAAAGAAGCATCTGCAATTACATGCATCAAGCTATGTACCAGGTTGCAATTTTGAGTTTGAACATAAGGCAATTCTGTCCCAGACCTCACATACTATTAAAACCAGACAAAAATCAGAGGCTAATACAGATTGTTATTTTATCTATTTATTTCTGTAAGTGCAATATGCTCGGGGACTCTGCATTAAGTCTGTGCTATAACATGTCTAATTGAAGCTTTACTGCCTACATTTAATTTGCTTGACTTGGCCAAACTTCATGGTAAAAAACGAATTCTCTCTGATAAAATATGAGAATCTATTTCATACTTATTGTTCTTAGCAGTATGTTCATTGGCAGGACATTAAAAACAAGTAGAATTGCTCTGTTTTATTAGCTGTGGAATAAATGTACAATGGAAAAATTAGCTCATGACTGAAACAGAGAGAAGTCATTTCTGTGCTATGTGCTGTCCCTAGATGGAGACAGGACTGGAGCTGCACAAAGAACATACCATACTGTCTTTGTTTTTCAAAAATGCAATCTGTGTATTTTCTTTTAATCCCCTTCCTCATAGAATTAACTCATTTGCCCAGGTTGCAAACATAAATAAGTATGTACTGTCATAGAAAGAGACAGAAATTTTCATTTCTACATTATCAATAGAATATATATGAAGGTGGAGGAAGGGAAAGAAATTTCAGAAAAACCAAAGAAAATAACATAGAGCCATTATCACATTAATTTGTATACTTTCTTCCAATATTTACTTTAATTGATTCATCAATAAACTCACACAACACATTTATTGAGCACTTACTATATGCCAGGTACCTTAAGATGCTGGGGACATAAGGGTGTAAAAAATGAAACAGACAGGTATTCCCATTGTACATTCTAGAGATGGCTTTTTAGATAGTATATGTCAAATTTTGAAAACTGCATTTTTAGCATGTTATAAACACTTTCAGGTGTTACCCTTTGATTTTTTTATCCATAATTTTAAAGGTCTGAATTAAATTATCTTACCTGAATAGCTAATGGTTTAAATTACTTTTCTGTAGTTGCTACATTTCATTTTTAAGCAAATAACCCCACAATGAACATACTGACAGATCAATTTCTTCTTCATATTTTCTATTAATATATCTTTCAGCTCATGTTTTGCCTGGATTTGTGCATATAGCCTTTGGGCACTCTGCTTCTCTTGTTCTGTACAAGAGTCACATTGAAGACATGGAATTTTCTGCCAGCAAAGCTGTCATTGGATTACTTCAGAGGCACGTGATGCTCCTGAAATCTCAGCTATCATAGATGGTAGTTGGAATTTCAAGGTTAGCATTCCACCTCTGTTCTCTTTTAAAATGCCTGTACCATGCCCTACCTGGTTTGGCTCAGTGGAAAGAGTGTAGGCCTGTGGACTGAAGGGTCCCAGGTTCCATTCTGGTCAAGGGCACATGCCTGGTTTGATCCCCAGTAAGGGGCGTGCAGGAGGCAGCCGATCAATGATTCTCTCTCATCATTGATGTTTCTCTCTCTCCCTCTCCCTTACTCTCTGAAATCAATAAAAATATATTTTAAAAAATAAAAAATAAAATGCCTGTACCACTGCAATACTAATATCTTGCATATCTACAATTGTCCACTTTACTATAGAGCAGTGATGGCGAACCTTTTGAGCTCGGCGTGTCAACATTTTAAAAAACGCTAACTTAACTCTGGTGCCGTGTCACATATAGAAATTTTTTGATATTTGCAACCATAGTAAAACAAAGAGTTATATTTTTGATATTTATTTTATATATTTAAATGCCATTTAACAAAGAAAAATCAACCAAAAAGATGAGTTCGCGTGTCACCTCTGACACGCGTGTCATAGGTTCGCCATCACTGCTATAGAGAATGGGCTCCATAAGGTATAAAAAAGCAGAAGGCTACTGGTATTCATCGTACACTATATATACAGAGCAGGAAGTACATTTTTGTATATATTTATGAGGGTTATTTTTTTCATCATTACTGTGAAATACCTAGTATGGGATTATCTGACATGAAAGAATTCTGTCCATTTGTATAGTTGGCTGGGTAAAGGGAGCAGGTGTGAATCTCATTAGTGCAACAGTTTAGTTGTCTGGAGTCAATAAATAGGAGTGATTTTTATGTATTGCCAGGCTATTATAATACTCAAGTAGAAGAAAAAGCTTGGGATGGAATAGGTTCATAGATTGTTGGTATAACTGTAAGATCTAGTATAGTTATTTCACTTTCAGGTAAAGAGCTGAGGACATTTAAATATATCTCATTATTCACTTTTTGTTAAAGTTGATCTTTTCTTGCTATAGATTTCTCTAGAGTATAGATGAATATTTGTATAAAAGATTTGTGATGGTTACCTTATCAACTCTTCTGGTTTTCAACGGGTTTGTGATTTAGGAAGCAAAAAAGAGAAATAAAATGCTACAGTATCCTTGTAATGCACACACTATTAGGCATAACGCGGTTGGCATGCTCCTTATTAAAGTTGCCTAGGGAATGTTTAATGGCTAGACAGGGGATCATAATACCGCACCAATAGAAAATCTATTTTAGATTCAGATTTCAAACAGAGCAATATTCTTCCCACCAAAATCCTACATAAAAATATAAAATCAACACAGGGAAGCGAGAGCATAAAATGCAACCTCTCTGACTTTCTACAATCCTTAGAAATCAAGAGACCCAGAGCTGTAGTATTATTCTGCTTTCTGAGTCCACAAAGAGAGACTATGAATTTGGTTATCAATAATTGTTTTATGTAAAAATATTCAGAGTAAATCAGACCACATGAGAATGTCTAATACAAGTGTCTAATGCATAATAGTTCTTGATAAATGTAATCCTCCATTTCCCTCCCCCAAAATACCAAAATGAGCAATTGATGTGATTTTTTTTTTGTTCTGTATTAAAATACCTAGTTAAAAATCTGGGTTTTTCTTTTAATTCACCAGTTCTTCAGTGGAATTACTTAAATAATTAAGATACTAGAGACAGAAACAAAGATTTGAACCATATTTCCCCTATACTATCAGAGCTTATGTTTTATTGTTTAGTGGGATATAAGTAGAAATAACAAAATGATGCTTTCTCCTTTTTTCTGTATTTACTATGTTATCCTGAAATGAGAGAGAAAGAAAGAGAGCAAGAGAGAGAAAAAAGACTAAACTTGATTATTTTTTCTCCACTCATCTTTCTGAACAATTTTTTGTTCCTGAATAATGCATGTCAATTGAATTTGCACATGTTCACATAATTTATAAACTGCCAGAACAGTTTTATGCAACTACCAAATTAAAATATTATGCTCATTAAAATGTAGCATTCTTTATTTATGTTATGCAATATTTGTTAGGGAATGTGAATGACTCAAAAGCATTTTTTAATTATTTACTGAGGCCCACTTCTCCTATAAAACACACAGGCCGTAAAATCCATGAGAGGCATTACATGCTGAGGGTTATTTTCTTTAAAAAAATAAATATTAAATTTCTTAATTGTACCCATGGCCCCTCTCACCAAAAAAAAATTCTTAATTGTAAAGTTTAATATTTAAATTAGAGTTATAAAAAGCTAGAACGATCCATGGTCAGTGTGGCTTAGTTGGTTGGGTGTCATTCTGGGCACCAAAAGGTTGCTGGTTCAATTCCCGCTCAGGGCACATGCCCAGGTTGCAGGCCAGATCTCCCGGTGGAGGATGTGCAGGAAGCAGCCAATCAATACTTCATTCATATATTCATATTGATGTTCCACTCTCTCCCTCTCACTTTCTCTCTCTCTAAAAAAAAAATCAATACAATTAAAAAACAAAAAACAAAACTAGAGCTAAATTACTCACCCTCCCCAATAAAAACCCAAAACTGTACATAAATGAATATTTGATTTGCCTCTATTTGTTTGGTTACATATTTTTAGTTATCTGTTAGTTTTTAAAGTGTAATTCAAGTATGAAGTGATAACTTATGGAAATAAATATGATATTCTATTTCCTCATATATTGAGGCATAATTTCCCTCAATAAATTTATTCATTTAGTGTTACAGTTGTATGTGTTTTGACAAACACAAAATTCCCTGGTTCCCACTTGTGGTCGATGCCCTCCCTCATCACCAACCTCTGGCATCCACTGTCTGTTTTCTTTTTCTACAGTTTTGTCCTCTCCACAATGTCATATAAATAAAATAATATGGTATGTAACCATTTAAATCTGGCTTCTTTCACTTAGCATAATGTATTTGATATGCATCTGTGTCTGTTCCATGTCTCAGGAGTAGTCTGCTGCTTTTTTATTACTGAGTATTATTTCATTGTATAGATGTGCCACAATTTGTTTTTCTAAAACAAGTTGATACGCATCCTAATTTCTTTCAATTTTGATGATTGTGAATAAAGATGTACATTAGCATACATATTTTGTGTAGCTCTATATCTTCATTTCTTTTGGATAAATCACTAGAAATGGGATTGCTGAGTCATAATGCTAATCAATGTTTAATTTCATGTCAACATTTATTTACTGCCCCTTCCTATAAGAAGATTATACTCTTCTCCCTTTGATATCAGGGTTCTTCTCATAATTTGCTTTATGCAATGAAATGTGAGCAAAAGCACCTGTGCAGCTTCTGAGTAAAAGCTTTCAGGGACAACACAAGATTTTTCCTCACACTTTTCCTTCAGCCACAAAAGCGGCATGTCCCCAGTGTGGCTGCCCCTTCAGCCTGGATGTAAGAAAGAAGACATGGTGAGCAGGAGACAGGCAGCCTGCAGCCCACATGTAACCTCAATAAAAAATGAACATTAGCTGCTCTATGAAATGGAGGTTTTGAGCTTACCTCAGCGTAATCTAGGAAAAGCTGGTGGATAAACCTTAGAAACTGCTTCTTTCTACCCTACTTAATTTTATGTAACATTTAAAATCTTCTTTGAACTTCTTTCTTTATTCCTTTGAACTTGCTATAAAACTGCTTTTCTTTTCCAAACTTTTCTTTGCTCCTTCCTTACTATTTTCATTGGGTCCTTCTCCTGCTGCCATCCTTTCTACACCTAAGTCTTTAAATCACACCTTTACCCCCTCACACTAATTATACTATAGTAGATGTTTAAGTGTTCTTACAGTTTTGAATTTATAATCCCCCTAGCCTAAATTATGTATTCCCAATACTATATAAAAGTATTAAAAAATAAAATAAAACAACACACTTTCTGGTGCAGCCACTATGGAAAACAGTATGGAGTTTCCTCAAAAAATTTTAAAATGGAACTTCCATTTGACCCAGAATTCCACTTCTAGGAATATATCCTAAGAATCTCGAAATACCAATTAGAAAGAATGAATACACCCTTATGTTCACAGCAGCATTATTTACAATAGCTAAGATCTGGAAACAGCCAAAGTGCCCATCAGTAGATGAGTGTATAAAAAAAGCTGTGGTACATTTACACATTTATACTATACAGCTGTAAAAAAGAAGGCTCTCTTACCCTTTGAGACAGCATGGAGGGACCTGGAGAGTATTATGCTAAGTGAAATAAGCCAGTCAAGGAAAGACAAATATCTTATGATCTCACTTACATGTGAATTTAATGAACAAAATTAACTGATGAACAGACTAGATCCAGAGACATGGGAGCATGGGGTGGGGGGCAGAAAGAGATTAACCAAAGAATTTATATGCATATAGGCATAACAATGGACAGAGACAATGTGTGGTGAAGGCCTGGGGAGGGGGAGGGAGTGGAGTGGAAGAGGTCAAGGGGGAAAAGGGAGGACATCTGTAATATTTTCAACCATAAAGATAAAAATAAATAAATAAAATAAAACCAATGGAACAAGAAAAACCCCACTCTCCTTATATTGTTTCTACTAAAACCTTCAGCAACCACTCATTGCTTATGGGGTTAGTCTCACTTTTGTTTACAAAGTACTTTCAATCGGTTCCTGAATTCCCTCCTGTTCCACTTCCCCCGTTACTAATGTCTTCTGTTACTCATTTCAGTGAAACTCTCCCCAGTCACACAGGCATACTCTTTGTTTCAGGACTTGCCACAGATATTTCAGTTTCCCTTGAACCCTATTTTTCCTCATTGTTTTAAATCCTCCAGGGCATATCTGAAATTTCATTCCTTTAGGAGAACCTTCCTACTGATTCCATTCAGTTACCATGGGTACCTCAAAGTCATTCTCCATCAAGCGGCCAAAATTACCTTTAAAAACACATGTCCATCATCCCTTCTCTCACCCCTTAAATCATTTCCCTGGGCACTTAGGATAAGTACTAAAATCTTGAGGCCTAGACGAGTTGGCCCCTCTGTGCCTTTGCAGCCTCTTCCCTCCTCTCTAACATTCTGGCCTTGGGGGTCTTCTTTTTGTTCCATTTAACATGATGCTCCCACCCACCACGGGGCCTTTGTGCTTGCTGTTCTCTCTGCCTAGAATGGGATTCCTTTAGCTCTCTTTTCCTAGTTAACTCCTGCTTATCCTTCAGATCTGAGCTCTCATTACTTCCTCAGAGAACCCTTCCCTGACTTCTCTGAGCAGATTCAAACTTCTGAATACATGTCTTTACAGCACCATTTACCTACCCTTCTTTCAGTGCACTTGCCACAGGTGTAATTTTACATTTATTTGTGTGATTATCACATCATCTACCTGTTTGAAATAGACCTATTTCACCCATGGAACAAAACAACATCTGGCACATTATTTGTTGGATGCTTCTCTCTGTATCTGCACTGTACTGGTTTGTACTATTGCGCTTATTCACAATCTAGATCTCTATTATTACTCTGTACTGGCATTTCTTCTTGCTTGCCTGTCTCCTCACTACTTGTATATCAGCAAACATAGGCATCTAGTAGGTTTTATTAGATGAATAAATGAGTGATTTCTAGTTATTCTCAAACGTGAATACTTTCAGATTGAAGGTTAGTCACAGAGCAAAATTAACACTTAAATGCATCAATATTAACAGACCACCCATCAATGCAAAATTAACATTTAAATGCATCAAGCTGCTCAAAACATTTCAATCTATAGTTTCCTTGACATGTTCAAACCAAACTGATTAAACGAAACCATTGAATGCCTACTATCATCAGCACTATGATTAAAGTTGCCAGACAAAATTTCAGCCATGAGTAATTTTTAGTGTATATTCCCAATACTGCATTTGGCAGATAAATATTTATTTATCTGAAATTTAAGTTTAGCTGGGGATCCTCTCATTTTTATTTCCTGAGTCTGGCAAATCTAACTATGATGTCTTTTGAAGCAGTCATGACTGCTCTCCATTAAGCGCTGTCTATGATTTTATTTCATCCTCCAACCAAAAGAGTAGGGCTTATAAACATTCACTTTGAACACATGGGGAACTAAGGCACAGAATAAAGAATTTTATCAAGGTCACATGACTGTTGAGTGATAAGACTGATACATGTCTTGAGGTATATAAGCCTGCATTCCTGACCACTGTAATATACCACCTCACCTGATAATGTCTATGCTGTTGAGCATAATCAGGTGACAGAGAGACTTTTGTCCTCAAAGGCTCCGAATATCGTGTAACTGTGGTAATCCAGAAATCCCAGTGTAAAACCAGCATTGAATCTGTGAAATAGCAAACGAATTTCTGATACTCCCTAAAGAATTTTAGAGCTTTAGCCACTTTATGGATTCTGAATTTACATGAATGTGCTACAGTATCACCAGCAGTGTAAGTTACAACATTGGGTCTATTATTACCTATGAGTTAACTGTTTAAGAACTTTCTAAGGCATAGGAAAAAAAAATCTAGATACAGTTTGATATCCTCAGATCAATGTAATTGATACCTCCCCTGGTGACAAAAACATCGCCAAGATCAAGTTTTCTTTGAGGATTTATAAAGATTTGCACCATATTCATTTTATTTCAGTGCTAACTTTCAATATTAACAGACCACCCAGTGCTTTCCACTGTAACCATGAAAATATTATATGAATAGGTGCATTTTTTGAAATGTTATTACTTTTGAATCTCTTTTGTAAGTATTAATTCTAATTTCTCTCTCCTTAAATTGAATTGTTAGGTGACTTACAATAGTTCCTGAAGTCAATCCAAAAGGCAGTTTGGGCACAGTGATGGATTAAGTGATTCTTGTGCAGAGATTAAATATCAACTTCGAAAATGGTAAGAAAGAAATTTTAAGGTATATCATATGTCAAGAATGTTGGGCCTTCAAGGTGTCGTGCATTCAATCATTCTTTAACAACTTATTTCCAGGAAAATGAGACTCCTCAGGTTTCATGCAAAGTAATCTCTGCTCCTTCATCATGAGATAAATTTCATCAAGCAGTGGGTCTTAGAGACAGCTTTAAAATGGTTATATCCCAGACTGAACCCACATATTTCTCTCCCTGGTTCATTGAACTTAGCTCCCTCACTCTTAATTACCCTCCTCACACCACTCTCCTGAGATCTTGTCACTGAGCCCACCAGAGATAAGCTGGCCCCATTCTCTGATATGGCGGCAAAATACAGAGTCAACAGTGCAGTTTCTTGAGTCAGACCGAATTGAATTCAAATCCCAGATCTATTTATTAGCTGTGTGACCCAGGGCCGAGTATTTAACCATTCTCTCCTTCAGTTTATTAACTTGAAAATTCACAATAATAGCACCAACTTCTTAGAATTGTTATGAATATGAAATGGATAATGCATGAGGATTATAGAGAGAGAGTAAAGCAGCCAAAATGTGAAGTAATCATTATTATCATTTCAGGTCACAAAAATGGCAGTAAGGCTATTAAATGTGATAGTTTCAGTGAAAAGCAAAGAGCAGCATATTTTGCTAACTTTGCTCACTTCTACACATTCCCCAGTGATACTACTCTGTTTTTTTTAAGGATTTTTTTCTTTATTGATTATGGTATTACATGTATGTTCTTATCCCCCCATTGCCCTCCCACCCCCCTACTCATGCCCTCACCCCCCTGTTGTCTGTGTTCATTGGTTAGGCTTATATACATGCATACAAGTCCTTTGGTTGATCTCTCCTCCTTACTCCCATCCTCTCCGACCTTCCCTCTGACATTGACTGTCTGATCCATGCTTCTCTGTCTCTGGATTTGTTTTTTGTTCATTAGTTTGTTGTTCATTATATTCCACAAATGAGTGAGATCACGTGATATTTATCTTTCTCTGACTGGCTTATTTCACTTAGCATAATGCTCTCCAGTTCCATCCATGCTGTTGCAAATGGTAAGAATTCCTTCTTTTTTACAGCAGCATAGTATTCCATTGTGTAGATGTACCACTGTTTTTTAATCCATTCATCTGCTGATGGGCATTTAGGCAGTTTCCAAATCTTAGCTATTGTAAATTGTGTTGCTATGAACACAGGGGTGCATATATCTTTTCTGATTGGTGTTTCTGGTTTCTTGGGTTATATTCCTAGAAGTTGGATCACTAGGTCAAATGGGAGTTCGATTTTTAGTTTTTTGAGGAAACTCCATACTGTTCTCCACAGTGGCTGCACCATCTGCATCCCCACCAGCAGTGCAACAGAGTTCCCTTTTCTCTGCATCCTAGTTAGCACTGATACTACTCTTTAACCACTAGATTGGATTTGCACTTGAGCACAGCCTCCAAATGTATTCATTTGCATAAATCATCACATATATACTACTCTTTCAGAATAAAATCTGTCCCTGATTTAGAGGAAAAAATTACAGCAAATATTTCTTATCGTGTTAAAAGCATTCTCATTGGGTTTTTGCCAAGCATGTAGAATCTCAGATCTCTCCAATAATAAATTACTTTATTTCTTCTCTCTAATAAGAAAAGTTCTTTAATGATATTTCTTTAGTGTTGAATGCCACTCTACCAGCCCTGCTATATATTTTTTAAAATCTGATGGAAATAAATTCATCTATGCCTCAGTAGAAACTCCACCAGGACTGGGATATAATTACTCAGATCAAAACAGCCTCTCTTTCTCTCTCTCCTTCCATCTCCCCTCCCCGCCCTTCTCTTGCTCTCTGTCTCTGGCTTCACACAAAAACCTATATTCTCTTCCTAGTATTATTGTGGGTATAAAGGTTATTATTTTTCATATGTAGGACATCCGTATATACCCCAAACAAGGAGATTTGTAAAGGTCCATATTTGTATTAGTTAGAATTTCATGTGTCCGTATCTTAAAAACTGTGTCAGTGATTTAAATAGCAGATATTTTGCCACAAAATAATCTTTGGAAATAGTTTTGGTCTGAAAAACCAATTGTAGATCCACAAGTAGCTGCTTATGGTGATTGCAACAATATCTCTATGTTGATCCAGTCTTTATTACCAACAAATGTTGTTCTTAACAAATAATAAGTACTTGGAATCTCTCTCTCTCTATCTGTGTGTGTGTGTAAATAGTATTTGAGAGAGTGACACTGCTACTGTTAAATTATATCATTTTTATCAAAATATGTATCCTTGAGGTCTTTTATGCTAAAAATAAAATTGTGCTGAATATTTGAAAAAAATAGAAAAAATTAGTATGTGTATTACGCATTCAATTCTTATATTAATTCCTTCAATAAATATTATTTAAGAGACTACTATGTTTCAAACTTTTAACAAAGCACTAAGGATAGAATGTTGAACAAGAAACCACATCCAAGTTTCTATTCTTATATAGTTTGCATTCTAAATAGGACACATAGCAAGTCAATACCTAATATTTTCATTTATACAGCTCCATGAAGTAGTCTTGACTGGTTCTATAAGAGTGCCTAATGGACCTGGTGGGGAATGGGGTGAATCAGAGAAATCTGAAGACCCAGAATTCTCACTTCAAATAAAATAAGAACTACAAGATAATCATATAGTCTGTTATTCCTTTAAATAAAAAGTAAGTTCCTGCCCTAACTGGTTTGGCTCAGTGGATAGAGCATCGGCCTGTGGACTGAAAGGTCCCAGGTTCGATTCCAGATGGGTTGCGGGCACATCCCCAGTAGGGGGTGTGCAGGAGGCAGCTAATTGATGTTTCTCTCCCATCAATGTTTCTAACTCTCTATCCCTCTCCCTTCCTCTCTGTAAAAAATCAATAAAATATATTTTTAAAAAACCTCAAAAAAAGCAAGTTCCTTATGTGTGCTCATTAAGTATAATTATACATATATATTATATATGTAATAATATATAATTGGTGCTATTTATATTCTACCTGCAGAATGCTCCTTGAAGAAAAAAACTGTATTCTAAAGTCTGTTGTTTTCATCAGTTTTGAAATGAGACAACTCTTTTAGGAGAATCATAGCCCCAAAACTTAACTATAAGTAAATGAACAGATAGAATTTTATATAGTGTCTAGAGGCCCAGTGCACAAAATTCATGCACAGGGGGAGGGGGGGAAGTGTCCCTCAGCCCAGCCTGCACCCTCTGTAATCTGGACATCCCTCTCACAATCCGGGACTGCTGGCTCCTAACCACTCACCTGCCTGCCTGCCTGATTGCCCCTAATAGCTTCTGCCTACCAGCCTGATCACCCCCTAACCACTCCCCTGCCAGCCCGATTGAAACCTAACTTCTCCCCTGCCAGCCTGATCTCACCCCCAACTGCCCTCCCCTGCAGGCTTGGTCCCCCCCAACTGCCCTCCCCTGCAGGCCTGGTTGCCCCCAACTGCCCTCTCCTGCCGGCCATCTTGTGACAATGTGGGGGCGGCCATCTTGTGATGACTTGGGGGTGGCCATCTTGTGATGATGTGAGGGCATGAGGGTCAATTTGCATAGTTCCTCTTTATTATATAGGGTACTATGTTAAATCACATGTAATGAAGTTATAACTATTGACTAAAACATTATTTATATCAGGAAGTAAAACGTGTAATGGAAAAAGACACTGAATCATAAGTTAGCAACATTTATTAAGCTCCTCCTTTGGGCCAGATTCAGACTTTGAGTGTTTAGTAATAATAACCATCTTTTTCTGAAGGAAATCAGAAAGGCTCTTCAGATGGAGAGATGAGCACTCCAGGGCTATGGAGGAGCTGGACTGATTCATGGAGTTTTGAAGGTGTTGCATGTTCAGAGGATAGTGAAAATAGAATGAATTATTGGGAAGTAATAATGGCATTTTTTATGCCATACTAACAAATTCATGTTTTGTTATGTGTGTGTGTGTGTGTGTGTGTGTGTGTGTGTGTGTTTATCCTCACCTAAGGATATTTTTTCCATTGATTTTGAGGAGGGAGGGAGAGAGAGAGAGAGAGAGAGAGAGAGAGAGAGAGAGATCAATTGGCTGCCTCCTTCATATGCCCTGACTAGGCAGGGGATCAAACCTGCAACTGAAGTATGCTCCCTTGACCAGAAATTGAACCCACAACCATTCTGTCCAAGGGCCTATGCTCTAAAAACTGAGCCAAACCAATGGTGAAACAACAGCAATTTCCAAGTAGCAGAATGACAAGATCAGGTTTGCTTTTTAGAAATGTTTTCTCTGCTGTTAACTAGGGATATGACACATCAAAGTGATCTGAGAATATGACACATCAAAGTGACACAGACAACTACAGCGATAACCTGCTAAGAGATGACTTATGACTTCACTAAATACACTCCATAGTCTGGAATCACTACATCTGTGATACAGTTATGCCTAATATGAAACCATAAGGAAGTTTAATATGTATGGGAGTGTGAAATTATGTTTCAGACTAACAAAACATATTTAAGCGTAGCATCAACTTGACTACTAAAAGTTAGCATCAGGGTGAACAGTTTCCAATCAGAGGCAGAAAACCATAGCACATGGGGAATAACCCTCACAAGCAGCATGCATTCTGATCTTATGCACAAACAATGAGAGTCAGGGCTTCAGATTTCAAATAGTTCCTTAAATGTAAAGCAAAAGCAAGAATGCTTAGACCTACATATGTTCCTTTTCTTATCCTTTACAGATGACTTGCATTTCCACGTTTCTTAATGCTGTGGTCACCAATGTCAATTTCTTCATGAGGCAGCTGGCTAGATCTAACGTTGTTGGGCAAGCTCTCTGCTTTGGGTTTCTAAGCAACATGCTCTGCATGTGGTTAGAGTTAAAAGTTTATGGTAGTCTAGAGTGTTTGGGCTGAAACACACACACACACACACATGCACACACACACACACCAAAAACCTGTCTCTTTTATTTGCGTGTGTGTGTTTTTAATTCCAATCATGCTTATTAGCAGTGTATCATCAAATGCCTAAAATGTCTGCCATAATGCAAGTTACAGGTCTGAAAGAAAATGAAGATATGAGCAATACTTTTCTGAATATGGATTTGTATAGTCAGATTCATTAAGCCTATACTCTGACCAATGTTCCTGCTTCTCTGATTTTGACATTTTTCTGTGTTCTTATTTCCCCTGTTTGTCTAGAAAATCAATGATATCGTCCCAGGTATGGGAGTTGGGTGGAATACAAGGTGAAATGAAAGAGTCTCTTTTTCATGTGCTTCTAAATTATTTAAGAAAATGAGACAGAGCTTGGTGTGAGGGAAATACTAAGCAGTATGCAGTGATCCACTCGTGGGGAGGACGCTCTTGACTCCCACTCTCACACTATTTCAAAACCCCATTTTAATATCAAGTAAAGAATGGTTATAAACTAGATGATCTGAAAGATTCTTTCTGTGGTAGTCATTTTATTCATCGGACTCCTCATAAATATCCTCTTTCTTCACGTATCAGGCCCACATTAGGCTTTAGATGCTGCTGAGGAAAACAAGCCCTGCTCCCCTTAAGTTACCCAACACTGACCGTACTTGGGAGAAGAAACCTCCTAAGCACATGTGAAGTGCATGCATGGCTTTCCTCTGGAATGCAGTAGAGCCTGCAAAGCATGTAGAATAATCTCCGGGGTGTCCATCCCCGCTCTGCTGAATCCTGCTTGAAGACTGCAAATCTGGATCTGTTCTTATTGACCTTCAAAATCACTTAGTAAATTCTTCCAGCCTGTGAAACACTAGAAAATCTAGTCATGGAAGATGGGATTCAGCCCCAACTCTCTCGTGTCAAAGACATGCAAATGAGCACAGAACAGAGTTCCTGAAACCGCCTTCTCCCTTGGGAAGAACTAGGTCATTAACTTACATTCTTTATTTGGTATTAAAATGGAGTTTTGAAATAGTGTGGGGTTGAAATCAGAAGAGCCTCCTCCCCCTGAGTGGATCACTGCATACATTCAAACTCCTTAGTATTTCCCTCACACCAAGCTCCTTCCTATTTTCTGGTGGGCCAGACTCTCATTTATACCTTATGATCCATCCATACTAACTTTCTTTTGCCATTTCATGCCTCTCTTCCGAGTCTCTTATGTCCACCTAAAGGTTCTTTTCCTCTCTGTTTTTCTCCTGAATCTTCGCTTTTCCTCTATGATGTTATTCTGAAGTCACCTCTTCTCTGAGAATTGTTTGAGTAATTCACCCTTATTCTCCTTTAGTCCCAAGGCCCTAGATCAGAGCTGGCACATAGAAGCTGTTTAATATGTAACTTTAGAATAATTAAAAGAAACCCTTGGTTATAACCATTGTTTTTAATTAGGCTATTATTCCAAGCAAACTTCTTAAATTTGCTAGTTTGCACATCTGTAAAATGGTTATAAACTAGATGATCTGATTCTTTCTATGTTAGTCATTATATTCATCAGGACTATTCATAAATATCCTTTTTCTTCACATATTAGGCCCACATTAGGCTGAACTGTGGCATGGTCCAGTGACTTTAGTAGAAATGACACATGGTCCTTATCAATGTAAGACACTGTGGTGCCCACTTGCCCCTACTCCCTCCCTCCGTATGGCTGGAGACAGGGATTGAAATGGAACAGAGCACTGTGACTGCCTGTTTTGGGCAAATAGCAAGCACTACTATTGTTTCACAGATTTGGGATTTGTTATCATAGTTTAGCATTGGCTTTCCTGACTAAGTTCAACCCTAAGATTTTGTAATTCTTTTTTATTTGAGAAGATACACACTTTGATTACAAATCTAATGTCATACCATAAAAGCCATGGCTTTCAGAAACCTATTATGGTAATATATTACTATATAAGGGTTATTTTAAAATTATTAACACTTGAAGCATTAGAATGTGCTTCTATTTAATTGTCAGTAAGCAATTACAACAAGAAAAAAATGATTCAAAATTAGTTGTATATAAACCATAAAGAGAAATGGGGTAGAATAGAAACAATTTTCCTCTTCTGCATTTAATTTATACACAAAAAAGATGGTTAAGTTTCTATATTTTGGAAAACAGTGTTGCACATGGACTCAATTTTACTAAAAATGTACTGTTTGTTTACATGATTTTCTAAGTCATTCTTCTTTCCATGAAAAATGTCTAATTTTTCTCTATTCTACTATGATACATTTTCATAATTTCATGAGTTATATGTTTATGTTTTTCAATATTAGAGAAATTATGACAATATATTTTCTCTAACTTTATCACCAGAAAGTTAGACCCATGTTAAAACAATCCAAATAAATATTTTTAAAATTAGGGATCATATTTTTCTAATTTTCAAGAGTGGTCATTGAACAATCAAATGATGACTAATATTTTTCAAATTTATTCAGAAAATCTTATTATACTGAATTGATTTACAATTTATTTTCAATTTTATTTTAAAAATAGACTTTTCTAAGGGAAAATATTTTAGTGGCCTATAGATGTATCACATTCTCACTTGTTGTAAAACTTTTGCTTTTGCTGGCTAGACTCTGTGTAGCCAGAGAATGAAGTTACTAGTAGTCCAACACTCATTCAGAAACACTTCAGATCTCCACTTTTATTCCTGCTAGCTAATAATGAAGCAGTCCTAGTCTCACAGTGGAATCTGAATCACACTTCTTCATACACTAAAGTGTAAGGAGCCCTGAGACCCTGCGAACAGACTTGTGATTTGAGAAACTGAGTTCAAACTCCTGGCACTCAGCCAAGCAGCTGGGGACCCTTGGAAGATTACTTACCTTCTTGAAGCCTCCTGTCCCATGTTTACAAATGTGGGTGTTGATAATTATCTGCTTCATACATTGCTTTGAGGGGTAAATGGCATATGACATGTAATTCCAGAACTACAAGTTCCACACAGGTGTTTTGTTTTGCTCATTCATGCCATACACAGAGGA
The DNA here is from genome assembly GCF_000147115.1 of Myotis lucifugus. Classification (NCBI taxonomy): domain Eukaryota; kingdom Metazoa; phylum Chordata; class Mammalia; order Chiroptera; family Vespertilionidae; genus Myotis; species Myotis lucifugus. The sequence continues at coordinate 4,034,278 of NW_005871123.1, read as the reverse complement.
GGCTTGTATAATGTTTGTTGAGTCAATACTTAGATAAACACTTAATAAATAAAATGGATCAATGATTAAATAAAGACCTTTACATAATGTACAACATATTGAATAAGTTCTACAAATGTTAGGTATTATTATTGCTATTATTACTATTTTATGATACTCTATTTACTGTTATCCTTAAAATAACACAAGATTTTATGGTCTGACTCTTTTAAAAAATATTTTGATCAATTTTTATAATTTTGATAAATCAGACTGCTACAGTCTAAGATCCCAGACTAATATAAAGAAAATCCTTAAGCCTTACACAGCAGCCCAGGGATCCACGGCCATGTGTGTGAACAGCCAAGACTTACCCAGAAGCCCCAGGCTCCGCGACCACTATAGTAGCTGTACGAGCAGCCACCACCTGCGATGCCCCTCGAAAGGAGCAGCCACTGCTTGTGACCGTGCAAAGAGCAGACATCCCACAACCAGGTGAGGAGCAGCCACCCCCGTGACCATATGAGGAGCAGGAACCCACAACCTCATGAGGAACGGTCGCCCCGCAAGCAGCCACTGCCCCTCAACCGCATGAGGAGTGGCTACACCTGAGGAGCAGCCACCACCTGCGACTGCCCGGGGAGCAGCTGTCACCCACAACTGCCTGAGGAGCAGCCACTGCCCATGACCTTGGAACCAGCCACCATGCCCACCACTGCAACCACACGCCCCATGTGACTCGACATCTAGATCTTTTGGTGAGAGCAAAAATGGGGAGACAGAAGAACAACCCCCAAAGGAAAAAAAAGGAGGAATCACCAGAAAAAGAACTAAATAAAATGGAGGCATGCAATCAGGAAAAGAATTCATATAAGGGTCATAAAGTTCACAAACCTGATGGATGAGAAATTCAACAACCTATGTAAGAATCGGGAAGAAATAAAGGTTGATATAGCTACAATAAAAAACAGTATGGAAGCTTTCAACAGTAGACTAGGAGAAGCAGAGGAACGAATTAGTGAATTAGAAGACAGGGAAGCAAAATACACCCAATCTGAAATGCAATTGGTGAAAAAAATCAAAAGACAGGAGGAGAGCTGAGGGAGCTTTGGGACAACATGAAACAAAACAACATATGTACAATAGGGATGCCAAAACAACAAGAAAAGGAGCAAGGGTTAGAAAACCTATTTGAAGAAATAATGACAGAAAATGTCTCTGATTTGAGGAAGGAAAAAGTCATACAAGCACAGAGAGTCCCAAACAAGATGAACCCCGAAAGACCCACACCAAGACATGTCAAAATTACAATGGCAAATGTTAAAGACAAAGAGAGAATCTTAAAGACTACAAGAAAGAGACAGAAAGTTACCTACAAGGGATCTTCCATTAGATTATCAAATGATTTCTCAACAGAAATACATCAGGCCAGAAAGGAATGGAAGGAAATATACAAAATGATGCAAAACAAGGGACTGAATCCAAGAATATTCTATCCAGCAAGGCTATCATTCAAAATTGAAGGGGAAATAAGGAGTTTCACAGACAAAAAAAAAGCTAAGGGAATTTATCACTACCAAGCCAGCAATGCAAGAAATGCTAAAGGGACCATTGTAGAAAGAAGAAATAGAAAGGGAAGAAGAAACACAGGCACCAAAAATAAAAATGGCTACAAACAAGTACCTAGCAATAATATCTTTGAATGTCAATAGCCTAAATGCTCCAATCAAGATATCAAGTGGTTGAATGGATAAGAAAAGATGACCCGTATATATGCTGCCTACAAGAGACCCACCTCAGAACTAGAGACTCACACAGAATGAAAGTGAAGGGATGGAAAAATATCTTTCAGGCAAATGGAAAAGAAAAAAAGCTGGGGTAGCAATAAAAAATCTGAAAAAAATAGACCTCACAGTGAAGGCCATAACAAGAGATAAGGAAGGCCACTTCATAATAGTAAAGGGATAGATACAACAAGAGAATATAACTCTGATAAACATATATGCACCCAATGTAGGAGCACCCAAATACATAAAAAAAAACCTGCTGGAAGATATCAAGGGAGAGATCAACAGCAATACAATCATAGTAGGGGACTTTAATAACCCATTGAAATCACTGGATTGTGGGGAGCTGATATAGGGTTAAGCCTCGGACTGACCTGTGGGCAAAGTCACAAACAATTCCCAGCTTAGAGGGCACAGTCCTCTTAGCATAATTAGGCTTGACCTTATGAGGCTCTCTAGATCTTATCTGGGAAGTTAATGGGCTGAGGGAAGTGCAGGAAGTGTAACTATGGTCAAAACAAGTGAAACTCACAAGAACTGTGTAACTATAGAAACCGCTACCTTGTTTACCTCTCCCTATAAAATAAAGGCTCAGCTTGCCTCGGGATCTCTCTCTGTGGCCTCAGCCAGGCACAGGGAAGATCCACGGAGACTAAGGAAAGCTAGAGAGTTCTGAACGCTGTCTCCGTGTAAAACATTCTTCGCCGACTCCGTCCACACCTTTGGGAACCCCTGGACCCGCTGGGGCTGGACCTCAGCACTGGATAAATACTCTAGACAAAAAATCAGCAAAAAAATAGCAAACCTAAAAGACTCACTAGATCAGATGGTCTTAATTAACATCTTCAGAACATTTCTCCCCAAAGCTACTGAATATACATTCTTCTCAAGTCCACATGGGACATTTACAAAGATAGACCACATGTTAGGTCACAGGCAAAGTCTCTCCAAATTCAAGAAGATTGAAATCATATCAAGCATCTTCTCAGACCACAATGGCATAATATTAGAAACAAAGTACAATAAAAACAATTAAAAAATTCAAACACTTGGAGGCTGAATAGCATGCTATTAAACAATGATTGGGTTACCAAAGAGATCAAAGAAGAAATTAAAAACACCCTGGAAACTAATAACAATTTAAAACACAACAATCCAAAATCTATGGAACACAGTGAAAGGAGTCCTGAGAGGGAAGTTCATAGCATTAAAGGCCTAACTCAAAAAAACAAGAAAAACAGGTAATAAATGATCTAACTCTACAACTTAAAGAATTAGAAAGAGAGCAACAGGAAAAGCACAGAGTGAGCAGAAGGATGGAGATAATAAAGATCAGAGCAGAATTAAATGAAATAGAGACCAAAAAATAATACAAAAGATCAATGAAACCAAGAGCTGGTTCTTTGAAAGGATAAACGAGATAGATGAACCTCTAGCCAGGCTCACCAAGAAGCAAAGAGAGAGGAGCCAAATAAACAAAATCAGAAATGAAAGAGGGGAAATAACAAGAGACCCCACAGCAATACAAAAGATTGTAAAAAAAAAAAAGTAATATGAACAACTGTACTCCAACAAACTAATCAACCGAGAGGAAATAAACATATTTCTAGAAAAATACAACTTTCCAAAACTCAATCAAGAAGAATAAAAAAATCTCAACAAGCCGATAACTAAGGAGGAAATTGAAGCAGTCATCAAAAAGCTTCCAGCAAACAAATGCCCATGGCCAGAAGGTTTCACAGGAGAATTTGACCAAACATTCAAGGAAGAACTAAAACCTATCCTTCTCAGACTATACCAAAAAATTCAAGAAGAAGGCACACTTCCAAGCTCTTTCTATGAGGCCAGCATTACCTTAGTACACAAACCAGATGAAAACACTACAAAGAAAAAGAATTACTGGCCAATAACAAAATTCCAGCAAATAGGAATCGGCAATACATTAGAAAGACCATACACCATGACGAAGTGGGATTTATTCCAGGGATGCAAGGCTGGTACAATATCCACAAATCAATAAATGTGATATATCATATAAACAAATTTAGAGACAAATATCACATAATCATATCAATTGATGCAGAAAAGGCATTTGACAAATTCCAACACCCCATCCTGATAAAACTCTCAGCAAAGTGGGAATAGGGAGATCATACCTCAACATAATAAAAGCCATATATGACAAACCCACACCCAACATCATACTCAATGGGCAAAAACTAAAACCATTTCCCCTAAGAACAGGAACAAGAAAGGGATGCCCAATTTCACCACTCCTGTTTACATAGTACTGGTGGTGCTAGCCATAGCTATCAGACAAGAAGAAGAAATAAAAGGCATCCAAATTGGAAAAGAAGTAAAACTGTCCTTATTCACAGATGACATGATATTGTACATACAAAACCCTAAAGACATCATCAAAAAACTACTATAACTAATAAGTGAACTTGGCAATGTAGCAGGATACAAAATTAACACCCAGAAATCTATGGCTTTTTTATACACCAGTAATGAACTCACAGAAAGAGAAACTAAAAAAACAATCCTTTTTGCTATTGCAACAAAAAAATTAAAATACCTAGGAATAAATTTAACCAAGGAGGTAAAGGACCTGTATTCAGAAAATTATAGGACACTGAAAAATAGAAAGAGGAAGACATAAGCAAATGGAAGAATATACCATGTTTATGGATTGGTAGAATCAACATCATTAAAATGTCCATACTACCCAAAGCAATCTATATATTCAAGACAATCCCCATTAAAATACCAACTGAATACTTCAAAGACCTAGAACAAACTTTCCAAAACTTCATCTGGAATAAAAAAATACCCTGAATAGCTGCAGCAATCTTAAGAAAGAAGAACAAAGTTGGAGGGATCACAATACCAGATATCAAGCTATACTACAAAGCCATGGTTCTTAAAACTGCCTGGTACTGGCACAAGAACAGATATATAGACCAATGGAATAGAATAGAGAACACAGAAATCGACCCAAACCACTATGCTCAATTAATATTTGATAAAGGCAAGAGGATACAATGGAGTGAAGACAGTCTCTTCAATAAATGGTGTTGGGAAAATTGGATAGATAGATGCAAAAAAAAAATGAAACTAGACCACCAACTTACACCATACACAAAAATAAATTCAAAATGGATAAAGGACTTACTAGTAAACATAAGACAGGAATCCATAAAAATCCTAGAAGAAGCCATAGGCAGCAAAATAGCAGACATTTGTTGTAGCAATATCCTTACCAAACAGCTCCTAGGGCAATGGAAACTAAGGATAAAATAAACAAATGGGACTACATCAAAATAAAAAGCTTCTGCACAGCAAAAGAAACTATCAACAAAACAACAAGAAAGCCCCACTGCATGGGAGAACATATTTGCCAATGTTGTCTCTGATGAGGGTTTAATCTCCAAAATTTATAGGGAATTCATACAACTCAACAAAAGGAAGATAAACAATCCAATAAAAAAATGGGCAAAGGTCCTAAGTGGACACTTTTTGAAAGAAGACATGCAGAAGGCTGAGAGACATATGAAAACATGCTCAAAGTTACTAATCATCTGAGAGATGCAAATCTAAACAACTATAAGGTACTATCTCACACCTGTCAGAATGGCTATCATCAACAAACAACAAGTGCTAAAGAAGATGTGGAGCAAAAGGAACCCTCATGCACTGCTGGTGGGAATGCAGACTGGTGCAGCTACTGTGGAAAACAGTATGGCATTTCCTCAAAAAATTAAAAATGGAACTTCCATTTGATCCAGTAATCCCATTTCTAGGAATATGTCCCAAGAAACAGAAACACCGATCAGAAAGGATATATTCACCCTTATGTTCATAGCAGCACAATTTACCATAAATAAGATTTGGAAACAGCCTAAGTGCCCATATGCAGATAAGCGGATTAGAAAACTGTGGTACATCTACACAATAAAATACTATGCTGCTGTAAAAGAAGGAATTCTTACCATTTGCAACAGCATGGATGGAACTGGAGAGCATTATGCTAAGTGAAATAAGCCAGTCAGAGAAAGATAAATATCATATGATCTCACTCATTTGTGGAGTATAATGAACAACATAAACTGAGGAACCAAAATAGAACCAGAGTCACAGAAGCATCGAACACTGTCCAACCTATGAGGGAAGGCGGGGGGTGAGGGGGTAAGATATCAACCAAAGGACTTGTATGAAGGCATATGAGCAAAACCAATGGACACAGATGGGGGTGGGGTAGTGAGGGCACGTGCTGTGGCTGGGGGCGGCCATGGAGAGGTCAATGAGGGGAAAAAGGAGATTTATGTAATACTTTAAACAATAAAAAATTTAAATTAAAAAAATATATCCTTATATGGCTTTCATGAAAAGCCATTTATTCTTTTTGGTATTTTTTATCAGTCCACACAGATTGTAATCATCTCTGCTTTCAGGATTTAATTCACTGAGATATGTTAATTCAATTGATTTTAATGAAAATGCAATGATTATTAATTATAATTTATTTTGTGTAAGATGTTTTTAGACACATATTTTTCAGGTTTCTTTTTTTAAAATCACATTTTATCAAATGTTCTCCACTCACTCACCCCATGAGCACATGGGTAGCCTCCCTCTTTGTCTCCTCTTAAAAGCATCTTTCTAGAAAAAAGTGGAGCGTTTGATAAGATCACTCTACAGAAAAGGCATCGGCAAATAACCACACTTCTCTGTCTTACAGTGTTGGCTTGTGGACCGTAAAGACTGAAACACTGAGCAGGACACCCCTCCTGGAGTTGACCTGCCCTGTAGGCTGGCCTTCTTGGCTCTGGAATTTGCTATTCCCTATGTCTGCAATGATCCAAAAAAGTAATGAGCAGAACTTTGAAATCCCTCCTGGGTCTGGGTCATGCTAAATGAAGATAGCTGAGCAAAGGCAACTCTTTCAGGTGCAAGACAAATCCAGAAAGCTGAGGCTATATAAAATTCCACCTAATCCCAAAGTGATTAGCAAATCTATGCTTGCAAATCCTGCAGAAGGGACAAAAATGCATGCTCATTTATTGTCACCACATATATCTCCTCAACTAACTCACATTTGTGTGTTATTTATCATTTTACACTGTTCCAGGAGTATTTTTCAGTGTGGAACTACCTGAGTACCTTTGTTTCACTGCTAAACTGAATACTTTCATTTGCTTTTTTTCTTTTCTTTCTATTGTATGTATGTATGTATGTATGTATGTATTTTATTGTTTAAGGTATTACAAATAGTAGCACATATGTATCCTTTTATTCCCCCAAAGACCTCCCCCCAGCTTCCCAGCACTTGCCCTCACCCCTCCCTACCCCACAGTGTCTTGTGTCTATTGGTTGTGCTTATATGCATGCATACAAGTCCTTCGGTTGCTCTCACCCCCACTCCCCCAATTCTCCCCTGCCTTCCTGCTATAGTTTGAAAGTCTGTTCAATGCTTCTTTGCCTCTATCTATTTTTGTTCACAGTTTATAATGTTCTTTATATTCCACAAATGAGTGAGATCATGTGGTATTTATCTTTCACTGACTTGCTTATTTCACTTAACATAATGCTCTCCAGTTCCATCCAAGCTAAGTGCCAGCTAAGAATGCCCTGGCCTCTTTGAAATTAGTTCTATGAAAGGACTTTTCCAAGGCATGTGAAGAAACACATGTTCTTTCCCTCTAAATAAACTAGCAAAAATACACAACAATGTACTGTAGAAATGCAGGTAAGGAGAATGAAGAATCTGAATACATTCTAGTCCAGAATTTCTTTAGGGAAAAGTGTATAAATTGTTTTAACAGGTCTATACTTCTAAATTATTGCAGATTTCATTGTTCTTGCTTACCTGGCCCAGAAGCAATAAAGTAGCTCTTCAGAATAGGAACCATGTCTGGAGTTTGCTGCCTGAATGAGGAGAGCAGGGATGCTACACACCACATGTTTGCTCAAGTTCTCTTCTCATGAGTTCTACAAAAACATATTAATATAAAGCTGATTTTTATAATAAATGAGAGGAGCTCTTTGTTTTTGGCCCCTCAGTATTTCTCTGCTCCCCACTGAAATGTTTGGTGCATAATAGTTGCTTAATGAATATTTGTAGAATAAATGATATCCTCTGATACATTGATTAACATGCTTTTAGTATATATATATTCATTTTTTTCAACAAATAATTTGTGGGCAACTTTAGACCCTATTAGTTTCAACCTTTTCATTTTAATGATGGGGAATTTGGTGACCAGAGATTTGCAGTGCCAGCCACTTATTCTCAAAGAGACAGGCAGCCACGTGGTCCCCAGGGCTTGGGAATATTCTTCCAGAGAGATTGATCTGCATGCAGAATTGTAAAAAGTAAGAGCCAGACACAATACCGGTGAAGAATTTTACTCCAAGTTGCATCACAGCAAGTCTTAGATTTGTTAAAATCAGTTCTCTTGATGCTCAAGTCCAGTTCTCTTCTTTTAGTACCAATTGTGGTCCAGTTTTGTACAGAAATTCCTCTTCTAAGAAAAAAAAATATATATGTATCTCACAACTCTCTCCTGCTCTTCCTCCCACTCCATAAATCTGGAATCAGTCTGAGGTTTCCTTCTGCTCTAAGCTGCATACTTTCCAATAGCTCCCTATGTTTCCTCCCTCCCCACCCTCCCCCAGTCCTTTCCCAGACCACAATTTCAGTGCCAGTTCCTACTCCAGCTTGCAACTCAGTCAACAAGCATTTAATGAGGATCTGGTCACATGTGCACTAATTTGCATGCTCACAATCCTCCCTGTTCACACATCTGAGTTAGGGCAAGTTGGGTGAGGAAGTTTGTCAAAGGCCAGGAGCCCTTAGGCCACCCTTTCAGCTAAAACAAACAAGCTGCTTTACTAGGACTGGCTTTTTACCTCTTGGAAGAAGAGACAACTTGAAATTCATTCCTTCCAATCATAGTAACTAACTTGCCTTATTCTCTCAATCCAGACTTTAAACTGTTAATACTGTTAAAAAGAAAGTAATGTAAAAGATGGTGTGTGTGTGTGTGTGTGTGTGTGTGTGTGTGTGTGTAAGCTCAATTTAAACTATACCTTTAAATCTAAGCAGTTTGGTAAAAAGAGAAAAGATGTTTTTCCTATTTCCCAAGTGTTTTATAGCAGCTGAAAGTTCAGGAAGTTGTTCTTTTATAGTTAATATAAGCACTACCTGGTTTACTCATGAATATGGAAAACTGGCTGTACCACAACAATACAAAAATTATAAATTTGATATTTTGAGTTTTTTTTCAAGTATTTAGGGAATGAATATGTGTAAGAATTGTCAGTGCATAAAAAAGAATAATTTTCTAACTATTTTAAAAAGATAAGGAGATTCTAGGGAGAGGACTTAAAAATAACATGGAATTGTACCAATTTGCCAATTTAATAGATATGAACAAAATACAGCTTATTTACAAAAACTCCCTATTTTATTCAAACATCACAGAAAACAAAAAAAGGGAAAAAAGGTCATTTCTATTTGTTTGTGGAGATTACAGGTAATATGTACGTGGGAGGAATGAAAATCCTACAGTCTCATCAAAGAAAAGCTCAGGACTAAAGAGCATTCAGAGCCAGCCATAACCCAGGACTATCTCCCACCAGAGCAATGACTCAAAGGTAGATTCGCCCTCTTTCTCTGAAAAAGATCAAAGGAATTAGCATTTAAATCTTCCCAAAATAGATGCAAAATTTAAACAATGTTTTTTAAGATGTCTGAGTTTTACTCATGTTATTTAAATAAATAATATGTTTTGGTGCATATGGGAATGTAATAAGACTATGAAGAACTTATTAAAACAAATGGCTTAGTCTATTATAAAATAAAGGACAAGGAATCCAGACCTCATTCTGCTGTCAACAATTCTCCCACCAGAGACTATAACTTCATGCAACCTGAAAGGATTATGGGGTTATTCCTAATATATATATATATATATATATATATATATATATATATATATATATTTTATTT